>NC_041390.1:7928036-7959616 GCF_002162155.2 Triticum dicoccoides | reverse complement strand
CTCCATCCTTGTCCGCAAGGACGACGAGGCGCAGGTCAACCGCGGCCCTTTTCTCCGAGCTACGCCACAAATACAACGTATGCTCCATCCTTGCCCGCAAGGACGATAAGGTGCAGGTCGACCGCGGCCCTCTTCTCCGAGCTACGTCACAAATACAACGTACGCTCCATCCTTGTCCGCAAGGACGACGAGGCGCAGGTCGACTGTGGCCCTCTTCTCTGAGCTATGCCACAAATACAACATACGCTCCATCCTTGTCCGCAAGGACGACGAAGCACAGGTCGATTGCAACCTTCTCCTCCGAGCTACGCCACATATACAACGGAGCAGGCCCCAAAAGCAATCGCAAGTATACTCAAAAGCAATTCGGATAATTCCTAAAGTTCCAAGCAGCAAATCAAAAGTATTCGAGTATCAAGCCCGAAGGAGTTTAACGATTACAGCAATCACTCAGCATTCTGAGGCAAATTTAAGACAGATTCAAATCTCATAAGTTTGTTCACTCGGTAGGAGGAGGGTTGGCAGGTTCGACGAATTCGTCCAAGTCGATCCCATCCGCGATCTGAGTGGCAGCAGCGATGAAAGTCTCCATAAAGGACTGGAAGTCATGCCTTTTGGTGTTGGCGACCTTGATCGCCGCCAGCTTGTCTGCACGAGCTTCCTTGCAGTGGACTTGTACCAAAGACAGCGCCATGTCAGCACCACACCGGGCGGAGGACTTCTTCCATTCTTGCACTCGATCAGGGATCTCGTCGAGTCGAGTTATCAGAGATTCCAGGTCATTTTGAAGCGTCGCCCTTGGCCAGAGCAATGAGTCAACTCGTGAGACTGCCACCTTCAGACGCGCGAGGTAACTTATGACGCTGGCGACACGAGACTCCAGCCGGAGCACGTTCATGGCAGTTTCATCGCAAACTGGAGAAGCGATAGGGTCCAAACCCGTCTCGACCCTTCCGGTTTCCTCGTCAAAGTCTTGACAGAATTCTGCAATCAAAAAATTAGTGTGTCGACTAGACATGATTCATTTGCAAGTATCAACACAGTCGGTTTAAAAGGAGTACCTTCCAGCATAAGATAGAGCTCCATGGCAAGAGTTCTCAGATAAGCTTCCGTGTCATTCCTCTTGTGGACCGCAGACTCCAGCTTTTCATTCAGGACAATTTTATCCTTCTTCAGACGACTCACTTCTCGGTTAGACTCGTTGAGACAGGACTTCAGCTTGTTCACCTCCCCTTCCAACGCTCCAACTGAAGCCAGCTTTTGGTCTGCAAGGGCAGTCTTATCCTGGGCTTCCTTCTGTGCAGCTGCGAGGTCCGAGTCCTTTTTCTCCAGAGCCAACTTCGTTTTCTCTCCAAAAGAGGCAATCGGATCAAACAAGAGATCAAAGAAATATTTTAAAAGACGATCGACATGAACAGTGGACAGGCAGTTACCTTCCATACCAGCAGCTTCATCTTGAGCTTTCTTCAAATTCTATTGGGCCAGCTCCAAGTCGAGGTTGAGTTTCCTCTGCTTCTCCTCAAGTTCAGCAAACTTGGAAATGAGATTACAAGATTTCTGCAAGAGGCAGAAGATGTGTCAATTGACAAGATCAAAGGTTATTTACTCACTCAGTGAATAAAACTTAAAGAGTTCACTTAGACCCTAGCCGACTACACGCAGTCGACTGCGGTCTCGGGAACTACACCCAGCAAGTGCACTTGGCGTGCCCCCGCTGATTCAGACCCAACTCGACCGGTCCGCCCGGGTCAAGTCAAAAAAAACTATTCAGACCCCAGTCGACTGCCAGCAGTCAACCGCGATCTCGGGGACTACACCCAGTGGGTGCACTTGATGTGCCCCCACTGGTTCAGATCTCATTCGACCGGTCCACCCGGGTCGAGTGGAAGAAAAGAAAGGAAAACGAACTCAGACATCGACTGCGGTCTCGGGGACTACACCTAGTGGGTGCACTTAGCGTGCCCCCACCGGTTAAGATCCTACTCGCCCAGACCGAGTGGAAAAGTGCAAATACAACAGACAACAAAACACCCAGTGGGTGTACAGACTCGAAGCAAACAATAGGAGATTGTATGGAAGAAAATATTTCGGGTAGCATATTCTGATAGAACAAAGTCAGTCGAAAGTTTACTTACCTGGACATTGGCCCGGAGAGCAGCGCTGGCGTCGTAAGCAGCCTAGCTATTCTCGTGCACCGTCTTCATCCGCTCCATCATCATGTTAGCCTGACAGATGGCTTCCATAGTCGCATCCGACTGGTTTTTTTGAACAGGGTAGCTGGTGAAGAAGAGGGTAGACGACCTAGGCGCGGCAGCTTGGAGCTCCGAGGCATGAGATTGGACGACTGAAGGAAACACCGGTACAGTCGACGGTGCAGGGCGCTCGCTCGACAAGGGTACAGCGAAGGTCACAGAGGCCCCGCCCGCGTCTTCAGATTGACGAACGGTTGGTGTTGTCGTTGGTCCCTGCTGAGACGCCTTACCAGCCACTACCTTTTTGTTCTTTCTGGGCCTAGGAGCCACATCTTCATCATCATCTCGGAGATCAATGGCGTTGGGTGGAGCTGTAGAGAAATTCAGTTGACCCCAAGTGAACCGCTAGAATTCAACCGAACGAGTAATCAAGAACAAGATCATAAGAGTTTTTACCTGGGTTGGAGGTAACCGCGTCTTCCATCTCCTCGTCTCAGAACTGGTAGGAAGAGGTTCCTGATGTAGCAGCACTGCAAATTTCCGCACTCAGTCGGCTAAGTTCTGCTGCTCGAGTCGACGAAAAGAACAAGTCAGATGTTTACCCGGAGATGGTGGGGACGGTCACTTTGATTCTGGGCAAAGCCTTTGGTAGTTTGGAGGAGGTGGCCTTCGATGCTTTTGGCGCAGGAGGTGGCACAACCTTGAGCTGCTTCGGAGCCTTCTCAATCGGTGCTGGGGAAGATGTCCGGGGGCACTTCGAAGATTGCCCAGTCGGCGCGGTCGCCAGGACTGGGGTGCTTGCCGGGTCGTGAGTGTGCTTGGATCTCCTCTCTCTGCGAGGAGGCGAGTCGACCTCTTCGTCATCACTCGAGTCATCGCTCTCCTCATCCCCCTCTGCATCCGAGTGACACTCACCACTCTGGCCCCCGCTCACTCCTTCCTCGATGTCTTGCTCCTGCACTCCATTGGGCATAGAGTACATATCAATGAGAGCCTGAAAGGACAACGAGCAAAAGAAATACAGTCGACCATCAACAAGGTGTCACATAGTGAATCGAGAAGATTCTTGGCTAAGCAGAATCATACCTGTTCCGTCTGGCGCGAGTGGTCGAATGGAATCACCCTCCTAGATCCCCGGGGATTGTCTTTGTTGTCGGTTATTCCCCTCAGCTACTTCTCCACCGTGTCTTCGCTGACGTCCTCCGGGTGGATCCGAGTGGAGTCCTCGTGTCCCGAGTACATCCACATCGGATGGTCACGGTCCTGAAGCGGTTGGATGCGTCGACTGAGAAAGACCTCCAACAGGTCCATCCCAGTCACCCCGCCGCGGACAAGTTGGACGACCCGCTCGACCAACGCCTTGACAAGCGCCTTCTCTTCTGGGATCACCCTCAAGGAGGAGGGCTTCTCCACTCGAGCTAGGGAAAAGGGGGGAAGTCCAGTCGACTGACCTGGGGTCGGCTGGTCCTTACAGTAAAACCAAGTCAACTGCCAGCCCCAGACTGAGTCGGGAAGGATCATCGCTGGGAAGGTACTCTTGTTCCTCATCTGGATCCCAAGGCCCCCGCACATCTGGATCACGTGCGTCCTCTCATCACTCAGGTTTGCCTTCTTGACCGACTGGGAGCGACAGGTGAATATGTGTTTGAAGAGACCCCAATGCGGTCGACAACCCAAGAAATTTTCGCACATTGACACAAAGGCAGCCAGATAAACTATGGTGTTTGGAGTGAAGTGGTGGAGTTGAGCCCCGAAGAAGTTCAAAAAGCCACGAAAGAAAGGATGGGGAGGCAAAGAAAACCCGCGGTCGACGTGAGTGGTGAGGAGAACGCACTCACCCTCCCACGGCCGCGGCTCGATCTCGTTTCTCGGGAGCCGTGCCGATTCGTGGGGGATCAGTCCCCCTCCACCAGGTCGTCGAGGTCATCCTGGATGATCGTCGAGCGGATCCAGTCGCCCTGGATCCAGCCCGGTGGCAGGCCGGATCTTGACGAGAATCCGCCCCAGCTGGTCCTCTTGCCCTTCGCCTTCGCGGTCGCCTTCTTCGCGCGCTCCAGCGCCACCGTCTTCTCTTTTCCCATGGCGGTGGATCAAGTCCGAGCGAGGTTGCGGCGCCGAGAGCGGAAGCAGGCGCGGCGGAGAAGTCTGAGGAAGAAGAAAGAGAATGAGGGCGCTCTGTTCAAAGGCCCGATCCGGTGTATTTTATAAGGTCATTCCCGAGTGACCGACTTGTAGGCCCAGACGATCTAAACAAATCCCGTACAGTTGTGCGCGCGATACGTGGCAAAAAAGGAGGCGCGGGGATCGAGGCGACCTACCTAATCCGTCCCGATTACCACGGCCTCGCCCGTCCGACGCGCTTCCCAAAATTCGAATCCCGCGAAATCCGCGGAGAGGAGAGCAACTTGTCAGATGGAAAACATCCTCCACATCGTCATTCGAAACTCTACCGTGAAAGTTCACTCAGCAAAAACTAAGAATGGACCAAGGCGACTGAAAAAGAGGTTGATGTTATCCCCTCAGTTCATTGATCGAGAGCAAGATATACTCATAGCACGAAGAATGAGTCGGAAGTGTTCTCAACTCCTTCCTCACCAAAACCCTGATCCATTCGGGGGCTAATGATGAAGCTATGTACCTAGGGTAGGGTCATGGGTCTGATCAAGATACTCTCCCCAAGGACATCTCTTAAAGAACGAGAAGCAGTCGAAGAAAATCATCGTCCACTCGACCATAAAGCCATGTTCCACTCGACAGTCTTGAAGACACTCGACCATACGAACAACCACTCGACTACCAGAAGACTAAGAGCCACTCACTCTGCAATGGTCGAGATTTAAGTCATAGCTTTAATGGTCACTTATGTACTTTATTACAGGCGTTACCAGTAACGTACCTTTATTTACCTTAAACCCTTTGTAACTGAGGGCAGGAGGGTCTGGCGAACTCTATATAAGCCACCCCCCTCCTCAGGGACAAGGGGTCGCACCCCCTGTAACTCACACGCATATAATCCAGTCGACCCCCTCCGGGCTCCGAGACGTAGGGCTGTTACTTCCTCCGAGAAGGGCCTGAACTCGTAAAACTCGCGTGTACAACTCCTCCATAGCTAGGATCTTGCCTCTACATACTTACCCCCATTCTACTGTCAGACTTAGGACCACGACAATGCCTTTAAAGGTTGTTTTGCTGGGTTTGATCCTCGAGGGATCGATACCCATTTTTCGCACTGTATCCTGATAAAGCAGGTTCAGGCTGCTGCCGCCGTCCATAAGGACTCGAGTGAGGTGAAATCCATCAATGATGGGGTCTAGGACCAGTTCGGTGGATCCACCATGACGGACGCTAGTGGGGTGGTCCCTGCGATCGAAGGTGATTAGACAAGCAGACCATGGGTTGAACTTCGGGGCGACGGGCTCCATCGCATAGACGTACCTTAGTGCACGCTTCCGCTCTCTCTTGGGAATTTGGGTTGCGTATATCATGTTCACCGTCTTCACTTGTGGGGGAAACCCCTTCTGTCCTCCTGTGTTCAGCGGCCGGGGCTCCTCCTCGTCATCGCTATGCAGCCCCTTGTCCTTGTTCTCAGCATTTAACTTGCCGGCCTAGTTGAACACCCAGCATTCTCTGTTGGTGTGATTGGCTGGCTTGTCGGGGGTGCCTTGGATTTGACATGAGCAATCCAGTATGCGATCCAGATTGGACGGAGCCGGAGTATTTCTTTTAAATGGCTTTTTCCGCTGACCGGATCTAGAGCCTCTGAATTCGGCATTGACTGTCGTATCTTCGGTGTTATCGCCATTATTGCGGCGCTTTGGTCTATTACGATGCTGCCTACCGTTGACATCTTTGGTATCTGAGGTATCCGAATTCCTCGATGTGTTGTTGCTGCGAGCCAGCCAGCTGTCCTCGCCCGCGCAAAAGCAGGTCACTTGTGTCGTGAGGGCTGCCATAGATTTCGGCTTCTCCTGGACGAGGTGGCTGGCGAGCAACTCGTCGCGAATGTTGTGCTTGAATGTCGCTAGGGCCTCTGCATCCGGACAGTCTACAATTTGATTTTTCTTAGTCAGGAACCGTGTCCAGAATTTTCTGGCCGATTCCCCTGGCTGCTGGGTTATGTGGCTCAAGTCATCAGCATCCGGTGGCCGCACATAAGTGCCCTAGAAGTTGTCAAGAAATGCGTCTTCCAGATCCTCCCAACTGCCGACGGAATCTGCTGGCAAGCTATTCAGCCAATGCCGAGCTGGTCCTTTGAGTTTTAATGGGAGGTACTTGATGGCATGTAGATCATCACCGCGAGCCATGTGGATGTGAAGGAGGAAATCCTCAATCCATACAGCGGGATCTGTTGTGCCATCGTATGATTCGATATTTACGGGTTTGAAACCCTCCGGGAATTCATGATTCATAACTTCATCAGTCAAGCATAGGGGGTGTGCGGCACCTCTCTGTCGGGCTATATCCCGACGTAGTTCGTATGAGTCCTGTCTGCTCTATTCGGCCCGGTCGAATTTACTCTTGGTGTATCCGACGCGACAATCATCATCTCGTGTGGGGGCACGTGCCTGTGTCCCGTATATTGGCCTTGAGTTTTTTCCTTACTGTCCAATATGTCTCGCAGGTCCTCTGTGTTGCCCCGGGCCTTAGTATTTTTGACTGAGTGGCGACGGGGTGCGGGCTGAACTTTAGGCTGAAACGCCTCTCTGGCTCGGCTGTGTAGTGGCCGGTCAGTCGCATCGTACACTGGTCAATGAGGTTTCAATGCTTCCTCCTTGAGGTGAGGTAGCAACCTGCGTTTTGGGTAACTCTTGGACGGGCGCTCGAGTTCATGCTCCTCGACCGCAAGGACTTTGGTCCACCTGTCTGCTAGCAAGTCTTGATCAGCTTGAAGCTGTTGCTGTTTTTTCTTCAGGCTATTTGCCGTGGCCATAAGCTGGCGCTTGAAGCGCTCTTGCTCGACGGGGTCCTCAGGCACGATGAACTCGTCATCGCCGAGGCTCGCCTCGTCTTCGGAGAGAGGCATGTAATTGTCCTCCTCCGGTTCTCCATCTGCTGCCTGCTCTGGAGGGCTAGCTTGTTCGTCCTCTAGCTCTACATCGTGCTGGAGGGGATTGTTGTTGTCTTTGGCGCTATCCGGAGTGTTATTATCTCCTGTGCCGGTATCACTGCTCCTGCTGTGGCGGGACTCAGAGCGGCGCCGCTGACGTCGGCGCTTGGGTTGCTTCTTGGAGGGGCCATCCTCCACTGTCTCGTCGCCATTGCCTTCTTTGGGGGTGTCCACCATGTATATATCATATGATGAGGTGGCGGTCCAGCGCCCTGAGGGCGGTCGTTCTTGTTCGTCTCTGGCTTCGTCGTCCATACCGTCGAAGTCTTCGGAGTTGAAGTCGAGCATGTCGGTTAAGTCGTCTACAGTGGCTACTAAGTGGGTGGTGGCTGGGCAGCGAATTTCTTCGTCGTCCGCATCCCATTCTAGCCGGACATAGTTTGGCCAAGGTTCTCCTGACAGGGAGAGAGACCTTAGTGAATTTAGCACATCTCCGAAAGGTGAGTGCTGAAAGATATCCGCGGAGGTGAACTCCATGATCGGCGCCCAGTCGGATTCGACGGGCACGGATGTGAGCAGCGCGGAGTCCGTGGCCGGAGATGAATCCAGTGATTCGGTGACACGGCTCTCGTAAGGGGTGAAGTTGGTATTTGGCTCTATCGCCACTGAGAGTGCGTCCTCCATGGCGGGGTCTATCCCTCCGCTCTTGGATGGCGCAATTTGCTCCGGATTAACGGCTGGAGTAGCTGCGGATGCGATCTCCCAAACATTGTCCGACGGCAAAGTCACGTCATGCTCGTCGCGACTGTGCGGCACGTCCGACATGGGCTCGAATCCGTTGAAGATCAAGTTTCCAAATCTGACCTGATGGCCAGGGGCGTAGCTCTCGATCTCCTCCAGATGGCCAAGCGAATTGGCCCGCAGTGCGAAGCCGCTGAATACGAAGATCTGTCCGGGGAGGAAAACCTCACCCTGGACCGCATTGCTAGCGATGATCAATGGATCCATCTAGCCTTATGGTGACGACACAGTGGAACTCTCAATGAAAGCACCAATGTCGGTGTCAAAACTGGCGGATCTCGGGTAGGGGGTCCCGAACTATGCGTCTAAGGCGGATGGTAACAGGAGGCAGGGGACACGATGTTTACGCAAGTTCGGGCCCTCTTGATGGAGGTAATACCCTACGTCCTGCTTGATTGTTCTTGATGATATGAGTAGTACAAGAGTTGATCTACCACGAGATCAAAGAGGCTAAACCCTAGAAGCTAGCCTATGGTATGATTGTTTGTCGTCCTACGGACTAAAACCCTCCGGTTTATATAGACACCGGAGGGAGATAGGGTTACACAAGGTCGGTTACAAAGGAGGAGATATACATATCCGTATTGCCTAGCTTGCCTTCCACGCCAAGTAGAGTCCCATCCAGACACGAGACGAAGTCTTCAATCTTGTATCTTCATAGTCCAATAGTCCGGCCAAAGGATATAGTCCGGCTGTCCGGAGACCGCCTAATCCAGGACTCCCTCATTGATCAACTCATCAAAGCGTATATTCCAACTCTGAGATGCTTGCAACAGTCCATAGATGGATCACTGGAGCCTGCACATTTTGTTAGCACCTTTAGGATCACCAAACCTTCTGGTTGCATCATATACAACTCTTCTTTAAGAAATCCATTAAGGAATGTAGTTTTTGACATCCATTTGCCAGATTTCATAAAATGTGGCAATTTGCTAAGATGATTCGGACAGACTTAAGCATCGCTACGAGTGAGAAAATCTCATTGTAGTCAACACCTTGAACTTTGTCAAAACCTTTTTTTCGACAAGTCTAGCTTTGTAGATAGTAACACTACTATCAGCGTCCGTCTTCCTCTTGAAGATCCATTTATTTTCTATGGCTTGCCGATCATCGGGCAAGTCAACCAAAGTCCACACTTTGTTCTCATACATGGATCCCATCTCAGATTTCATGGCCTCAAGCCATTTCGCAGAATCTGGGCTCATCATCGCTTCCTCATTGTTCATAGGTTCGTCATGGTCAATTAACATGACCTCCAGAACAGGATTATCGTACCACTCTGGTGCAGATCTCACTCTGGTTGACCTACGAGGTTCGGTAGTAACTTGATCTGAAGTTACATGATCATCATCATTAGCTTCCTCACTAATTGGTGTAGGAGTAACAGAAACAGATTTCTGTGATGAACTACTTTCCAATAAGGGAGCAGGTACAGTTACCTCATCAAGTTCTACTTTCCTCCCACTCACTTCTTCCGAGAGAAACTCCTTCTCTAGAAAGGATCCATTCTAAGCAACGAATATCTTGCCTTAGGATCTATGATAGAAGGTGTACCCAACTGTCTCCTTTGGGTATCCTATGAAGACACATTTCTCCGATTTGGGTTTGAGCTTATCAGGATGAAACTTTTTCACATAAGCATCACAACCCCAAATTTTAAGAAATGACAACTTTGGTTTCTTGTTAAACCACAGTTCATATAGTGTCGTATCAACGGATTTAGATGGTGCCCTTTTTAATGTGAATGCAGTTGTCTCTAATGCATAACCCCAAAACGATAGTGGTAAATCGGTAAGAGACATCATAGATTGTACTATATCAAATAAAGTACGGTTATGACGTTCGGACACACCATTACGCTATGGTGTTCCAGGTGGCATGAGTTTGTGAAACTATTCCACATTGTTTTAATTGAAGACCAAACTCGTAACTCAAATATTCGCCTCTACGATCAGATCATAGAAACTTTATTTTCTTGTTACGATGATTTTCCACTTCACTCTGAAATTCTTTGAACTTTTCAAATGTTTCAGACTTATGTTTCTTCAAGTAGATATACCCATATCTGCTCAAATCATCTGTGAAGGTCAGAAAATAACGATACCCGCCGTGAGCCTCAACACTCATCGGACCTCATACACCAGTATGTATTATATCCAATAAGTCAGTTGGTCGCTCCATTGTTCTGGAGAATGGAGTCTTAGTCATCTTTTCCCATGAGGCATGGTTCGCAAGCATCAACTGATTCATAATCAAGTGATTCCAAAAGCCCATCAGCATGGATTTTCTTCATGCGCTTTACACCAATATGACCTAAACGGCAGTGCCACAAATAAGTTGCACTATCATTATTAACTTTGCATCTTTTGGCTTCAATATTATGAATATGTGTATCAGTATGATCTAAATTCAACAAACCATTTTCATTGGGTGTATAACCATAGAAGGTTTTATTATTGTAAAAAGAATAACAATTATGCTCTAACTTAAATGAATAACCTATTGCAATAAACATGATCAAATCATATTCATGCTCAACGCAAACACCAAATAACACTTATTTAGGTTCAACACTATTCCCGAAAGTATATGGAGTGTGCGATGATGATCATATCATTCTTGGAACTACTTCCAACACACATCGTTACTTCACCCTTAACTAGTCTCTGTTCATTCCGCAACTCCCGTTTCAAGTTACTACTCTTAGGAACTGAACTAGTATCAAATACCGAGGGGTTGTTGTAAACACTAGTAAAGTACACATCAATAACATGTATATCCAATATACCTTTGTTCACTTTGTCATCCTTCTTATCCGCCAAATACTTGGGGCAGTTCCGCTTCCAGTGACTAGTCCCTTTGTAGTAAAAGCACTTAGTCTCAGGCTTAGGTCCAGACTTGGGCTTCTTCACTTGAGAAGCAACTTGATTGCAGTTCTTTTTGAAGTTCCCCTTCTTCCCTTTGCCCTTTTCTTGAAACTAGTGGTCTTGTTAATCCATGACGTTCGTATGGACCTTCTCTATGGCGCGCCCTAGGGGAGTCCTACTGCCATCGGGAGTAGGATTCCCCCTTTCCTAGTAGAACTAGGAGCCCTTCCAAGTAGTAGGAGTAGGAGAGAAGGAAAGGGAAAAGAGAAGAGAAGGAAGGAGGGGGCGCCGCCCCTCCCCCTAGTCCAATTCGGACTAAGCATTGGGGGGCGGGGGGCACAACCTCTCCTCTCTCTTTCCCCTAAAGCCCAATAAGGCCCATATACTCCCCGGCGAATTCCCGTAACTCTCCGGTACTCCGAAAAATACCCGAATCACTCGGAACCTTTCCAATGTCCGAATATAGTCGTCCAATATATCGATCTTTACATCTCGACCATTTCGAGACTCCTCGTCATGTCCCCGATCTCATCCGAGACTCCGAACTACCTTCGGTACATCAAAACACATAAACTCATAATACAAATCGTCACCAAACTTTAAGCGTGCGGACCCTACGGGTTAGAGAACTATGTAGACATGACCGAGACACGTCTTCGGTCAATAATCAATAGCGGAACCTGGATGCTCATATTGGTTCCTACATATTCTACGAAGATTAACGGTGTCCTGGACTAGGGGGTACTCACCACGTCGTCTCCCGATCTATTAGATTGGGCCGAGGACCCCCGTGGCCATATACTCATGGGCCAGTTCGGACGGCTACCGCATACAAGGAACATTCCACAAGACTTGGCGATCAAGACAAGGACTTCTCCCCACCGGCGTATTCGGCTAGGACTCTTGTTATCCTAGGCCTCCGGTGCATTATATAAACCGAGGCCAGGCTAGTCGATAGATATACAATATATACAACAATCATACCATAGGCTAGCTTCTAGGGTTTAGCCTCCTTGATCTTGTGGTAGATCTACTCTTGTACTACCCATATCGTCAATATTAATCAAGCAGGACGTAGGGTTTTACCTCCATCAAGAGGGCCCGAACCTGGGTAAAACATCGTGTTCCCTTCCTCCTGTTACCATCCGGTCTAGACGCATAGTTCGGGACCCACTACCTGAGATCTGCCGGTTTTGACACCAACATTGGTGCTTCCATTGAGAGTTCCGCTGTGTGATCGACAAAAGGATCGATGGCTCGCCTGCAGATCAACTGCAACTTCGGCATCTTCGTCACCAGCTCGTCTGGTCACCTTGGCTTGACCAAGAATTGCGCCTCGTGTTCGGATCACCATGTTCGTACTAGGACCTTCATCAAACATCAACTCCGATCTCTATCAAGATCACGGAGGAATCATCCATGGAGTTCGAGGGCTCAACGTCAACATTGCCCTCAAGCGACCGTTATTTTTGGACAGCAAACTCGTATCTGCCACCACCACCTCCTTGAGTATCGCTTTGACGATCGCTTTGGTGGAATTGTGCGGAATTGAGTCTATAACAACCCTGGAAAATTTTATCGAGTTCCGATGAAGGAATCTCTGGCAATCCACGATATACCGGAGCCCTGTCAAATCTGGACGGGAATTTGGATGAGTTTAGGGCGTGGAGTCCAGCTTCTAGCTCGGACGTCCTTTGGAATATCCAACCGTTGATCGGCTGTGGAATTCCTATATCTGCCGCCTCTCAAAATTTCAGCTTGATCCGACCGTCCAAACTCCGGGAACCTTCCGATTAGTGCATCACTTTTCGGATCTGTTTTCTGCGCGAAAACGAATCCGACCCGAGTTCATCTTTTTTATGAACAGGATTTCGGACATCCCTTTTGAAGGAAGTTTTGTATGGGGTATTGTGTTTTGTTGCCGAACACATCCCACTAACTTTAAGATCTTTTGAACATGATCTTCAACATCATGCTGGTGTCAAACCAGTCCGGCAATATTACTCCACGGCTGTCGACCTGCGCTAGACACGGCGTCACTTTGTTGAGCCGAGCTCAACTTCTTCGGATCATCATCTCGGTAAGCCGAACAAGAGTCCGGCATCGCGAAGAATAAATCATCACCAACATCGCCACCCCACGGATTACACGGAGAGGGCATACCGGCATCGCCGTAGGGTCGCTTCATCAAGCCGGCATCGACCACGTCACGACCTGCATCGACAGGGCCGCACTATTGCTTCTTCAAGCTGGTGTCCATCACGCCGACCTACTTCGACTCATCGGCTGACATCGAGGCTTCGACATCTCGGCTGGACCGGGGGCTTCGCCATCTCTTCATCAACCTACTTCGGACACTTCGGCTCACTAGCCGACCAGCTCCGTCACGTTAGCTGGGCCGAGGGCTTTGCCTCGGCGAGCCAACCTTTACCAGCATTGCCATGCTGTCGTTTTATCGCCCATCAGGCAATGGGTGTGCGGAGCGAGTCCCAATTTTGGGAATCACCTTCCTTGGGATTGCTACAACAAATAAACCAGGTGCTATCAATCCCTAATATTTTTTGCTTGTTTGGGTTCATTTTTCCCAAGGAACTATTACTCTGGTTTGTCCATCATATGTACACAGGTCTATCAAATGGTGGCCGCATTAACGACAGTCGCATTGTGGTTCGGTTAGTTTCCGTACATAGTCTGGCAAACGCCGCATCCGGAGCTCGGACCGACCTGCGAATTCAGGCTTTGCCACGCCTTTACCGCATCAAGCCGACACCCTGCATCGACAATGACTTCGATGCCAGGCCATATCTCTTTTATTACTCACTTTGCATAAATTATTTATTATGCAACGTTTTTTTAATTTAATTATCATTATTACTATTATCTCTGATTTGCACTATTTTTTATGCACAGGAAAATGATCCGGGGACTTCGGCGTCACTCTGCCGGTCTGCATTGACCGTGCTATGTCACCACTTCGGCGTGTCAAGCTCTCCGCTCCGCCACCTCGGGACCGGCTTGAGGGATGGAACCTTGCCCCGCATCAAGCTCGGACCGCGTCATCAATACCGAACACATTAACCAGCTAAGTCGCTTTCATGCTCAAAGCTTTAATTTCTAACTTGCGTTTGGTTCGACCAAGCATTATACTTTTTTGGAAAAAAGTTGCTTCTAAAAAATTTCTTTGTCCAAACTTTGTTTGTGACGCATAAATTCAAATACCCCGTTTACTTGGGGGCTTCCTTTATGAAGCTTTTCCTGTTGCATATGATTATACTTGTACGGCTTCGTTCATTGTTCGTGTATTACGCCACAATATGCACCACATTGACTTAAGCGATTTGCAAGCTGGGTTGCCTCGCTCCTGTGTTTACCCCTACGTTCCCGATTGTTCGGCTAGGGAGTAAAGGGAGCACCTCTGTGATTGTCACGATCGGGTCACCCGAGCCGGACCTCAGACTGGGTGAAGCCGAAAGCTAGCGCTCTTATAGTTATTCAATGATGGTCGGCACACAACGGAACTCATGAGTACAAAAAATCTATTGCACAAGTCTCATAATAACAATGAGCACCGAAGAAAGGTATCGGTGGGGGTACTATTTTCTTCGAAGATGCTTCTTACTCTTCGCAGTAATATAGCATAAGTTCCCTGAGCGCACTTTGTCTGTTACAGCCTTATGGCCTGATTGCTTGGTTATTGGAAACACCGTCGATATTTTCGACCGATGGAGTACATAACACTTTTCGGTCCTTAACCGAAGAGGGAGAAGCCGACGGTCAGTTAAGACGCGTTTAAAGTTCGGCTGAACATAGATATGATATAAGTACTTCGGTACATGCAATCATTCTTCTACCCAAGTCACTTGGGGGCTCTTAAGTTTATTTGAGCCATTTTATAATAAGTGTTCTTCTTCTCAGTCGTTGCAAAGTTCTATTATTATTATTTATCACTCCTTTTTTCGACGCAAGTGTGCGGTCACTAGCCGGGGAGCCTAATTTCTCTCTCAAAGCCGCTAGAGTTTAGTTTGCTAAACTGGCCTAATGAGAAGTACTCCGCCCTCGGGATAGGAGGTTGAAGCCGTAGGCTGACCCGCTCGAAGTCTTGAGATAGGATGTGTCATGTTAAAGGACGACAGAAGCACTTCTTTTTTCTAAGACCAATTTTTGGATTGGCACCGAACACTTGATCTTGTTCGGACGTCGTGTTTTTACTGACGTTTCTTGGTTTTCCAAGCTTTTTGGCACTTTTAAACTATGTGTGCTTTTCCAGCATTAGTCTCGCAGTGCAATGTCGGACACCTTTAGAGATTCGGCAAAAAAATTCCCGGATATTGCTATATATGCATCGGTTTCGAATTGTGTCTTCGGTCAATAGTTGGGTTGCCCGGCTCCTGCGCTTGCCTCCTACATTCCGCTCTGTTCGGCTAGGTGTGCAAAGGGAGAACCACTGCGATTGTGCTTCTAGCTCACATGGTTAAGCACCTCAGTGGAGAAAGCCGAAAACTGACTGTCACAATAAGCATAAACTGGTCAGCGATCCGATGATAGTGTTAAATGACGGGCCATTCATAACAATGGCCGAAGTGTTCACGGCTTGACCTCGACTATCGCCGAACACTACCGGGGGCTATTAACTGGCCTCCCAAACTAAATCCTCGATATTATGCTCTTACATTAGAGCTGAGGCTGCATGATCATGCTTAGCATGACAACCCAAAGAAAGGAACCGATAGCGGGACTATTTTCTTTGGAAGACATTTCTTATGTTAAACAGTAATGTAACATATCTCTCTGCGTACCTTTGTTCATAAAACCGTATGGCCAGATTGCCTTGTTTGCCGTAAATCTTTGCCCTCATAAAGGCTTTATAAAGTAGGACAAACACTCCTCGGCTACTGGCCGAGGAGGTGGAAGCCGATGGTCGGTCAACAAAGTTTTGTACAATGCGGATCCGAGCATTAATGACGTAAATTACTTGGATACATAGAGTCATTACACATAATTTGTGATTTTACTATGGATATCGATCCTTAATTCGGCCACCCGTGCCCGCATTAAGGCTCGGGGGCTACTGGGCTTCGGGCTCATTATTTACAAATATTAAAGGGGCACATCGATCCCCTGATCTGGTGTTGCCACCCGACCAGTGTCTCGAGGGCTACTGCATTGCCTGTTCAATGCAGAAAATTTCAAGTGCAATACAGTTTCCAAGGAGATTTTGATCCTCAGGTTGGTCGGCCGCACCCAACTTGAGTCTCGAGGACTGAGCATGCCGCTTTTTCTGTCCCGAAGTATTCTGCCGAGCTAGGACTTGATCCTCAGACCGATTTTGCAAATCAACCTAAGTCTCAGCGGCTACTGGGATCAGCGGTCTTATGTCATCCTTCATGTGCATGTCGGGTTTTAGACCGATACACACCTTGAGGGCTACTGGCCATATATCTCGGCAGAGAATAAATTGCAATAATAAAAAATATTGACAAAAAATCGGCCCACAGTCGGGGTGGTGCACCACCTCGGAAGCTGTCCGGCATAAAGCTCGGGCGCTAGTGGCTGGCTCCATAGAGGGCATTTCTGGCATTAAGCTCGGATAAACTCCTTCAAATTTTTTGAACCAAGGTGATATGACACCTCGGATATATTTCGGCGTTGGAGCTCGGATATACAGTCCGGTGTTGGAGCTCGGATACATAGTCCGGCATTGGAGCTCGGATACATTCCGGCGCTAGAGCTAGGAAGCGGTCCGGCGTTGGTTCTCGGCTGCAAAAGATACCTCGAATGCAGTCCTGCGTTGGAGCTCGGACGCAAGAGGACCCTGCCTCCCGGGAACAACTTCAAATCCGAGGTGTGGCATAAAAATAAACAAGGCATTGATAAAGGCCAGAAACTTAAAGGGGCTCCTCGGATACCCGACGTGTAAACTCGTCGAATACATTTCGGCGATCCTCAAGATCGAAGATAAAGAAGATTTGTTGAACTAGTTTTCAAGACCGGCAACCGAAGATGAAGAACAGTTCGGAAGAATCGAGGAGTGTCCCTAACTTGAAGACCGGTTCAGGGGGCTACTGACGGTGTCCTGGACTAGGGGGTACTCACCACGTCGTCTCCCGATCTATTAGATTGGGCCGAGGACCCCCGTGGCCGTATACTCATGGGCCAGTTCGGACGGCTACTACATACAAGGAAGATTCCACAAGACTTGGCGATCAAGACAAGGACTTCTCCCCACCGGCGTATTCGGCTAGGACTCTTGTTATCCTAGGCCTCTGGTGCATTATATAAACCGAGGCCAGGCTAGTCGATAGATATACAATATGTACAACAATCATACCATAGGCTACCTTCTAGGGTTTAGCCTCCTTGATCTCGTGGTAGATCTACTCTTGTACTACCCATATCATCAATATTAATCAAGCAGGACGTAGGGTTTTACCCCCATCAAGAGGGCCCGAACCTGGGTAAAACATCGTGTTCCCTGCCTCCTGTTACCATCCGGCCTAGACGCATAGTTCGGGACCCACTACCCGAGATCCGCCGGTTTTGACACCGACAAAGATCTTTAACGGTCAAACCGCATAACAACATACGTTGTTCCCTTTGTCATCGGTATGTTACTTGCCCGAGATTCGATCGTCGGTATCTCAATACCTAGTTCAATCTCGTTACCGGCAAGTCTCTTTACTCGTTGTGTAATACATCATCCCGCAACTAACTCATTAGTTACAATGCTTGCAAGGCTTATAGTGATGTGTATTACCGAGTGGGCCCAGAGATACCTCTCCGACGATCAGAGTGACAAATCCTAATCTTGAAATACGCCAATTCAACAAGTACCTTCGGAGACACCTGTAGAGCACCTTTATAATCACCCATTTACATTGTGACGTTGGTAGCACACAAAGTGTTCCTTCGGTAAATGGGAGCTGCATAATCTCATAGTCATATGAACATGCATAAGTCATGAAGAAAGCAATAGCAACATACTAAATGATGAAGTGTTAAGCTAACAGAATGGGTCAAGTCAATCACATCATTCTCCTAATGATGTGATCCCATTAATCAAATGAAAACTCATGTCTATGGCTAGGAAACTTAACAATCTTTGATTAACGAGCTAGTCAAGTAGAGGCATACTAGTGACACTATGTTTGTCTATGTATTCACACATGTATTATGTTTCCGGTTAATACAATTCTAGCATGAATAATAAACATTTATCGTGAAATAAGGAAATAAATAATAACTTTATTATTGCCTCTAGGGCATATTTCCTTCATTGAGTATGATTATGTTGAATCTTTTATGGATACTGATGCTTTTCAAAAGTTTAGCACTAAATATGGACTTGACTCTGAGATAGTAGCCTCCTTTTGTGAATCATTTGCTACTCATGTTGAACTCCCTAAAGAGAAGTGGTTTAAATATCACCGACCTATTAAAGAAGAAACTAAAGAACCAGTACCAGTTAAAGGAGAAACTATACTTTATAATTTTGATCCAGTTGTTCCTTCTGCTTATATTGAGAAACCACCTTTCCCTGTTAGGATAAAGGAACATGCTAAAGTCTCAACTGTGGTTAACAAAAGCTACATTAGAACACCAAACCTGATGAACAAATTAAAGTTGAACCTAGTATTGCTATGGTTAAAGATCTCTTGGAAGAAGATATGGATGGGCATGTTATTTACTTTTGTGAAGAAGCTGCTAGAATTGCAAAACCTGATAATAAAGATAAACACAGACCCGTTGTTGGCATGCCTGTCATCTCAGTTAAAATAGGAGATCACTGTTATCACGGTTTATGTGGCATGGGTGCTAGTGTGAGTGCTATTCCTTACACCTTATATCAAGAAATTATGAAGGACATAGCACCTGCAGAGTTAGAAGAAATAGTTGTTACTATTAAACTTGCTAATGGAGACACCATATCACCATTTGGGATTGTTAGAGATGTTGAAGTCTTGTGTGAAAAAATAAAATACCCTACTGATTTTCTTGTTCTTGGTTCCCCACAAAATGACTTTTGTCCCATTATCTCTGGTAGACCTTTCTTGAATACAGTTAATGCTAAGATAGACTATAAGAAACAAACTGTTGGTGTTAGCTTTGGTAATGAATCTCATGAGTTTAATTTTTCCAAGTTTAGTAGAAATCTTCATGAAAAATAATTGCCTAGTAAGGATGAATTAATTGGTCCTGCTTCTATTGCTGTACCACCTACTGATCCTTTAGAACAATATTTGCTAGACCATGAAAATGATTTTCATATGCATGAAAGAAATGAAATATATAAAATTTTCTTTGAACAACGTCCTCTGCTTAAACAAAATTTGCCTATTGAAACTCTAGGAGGTCCTCCTCCACCTAAATGTGATTCTGTGTTTGAATTAAAACAATTGCCAGACACTTTGAAATATGCTTATCTTGATGAAAATAATATATATCCTGTTATTATTAGTGCTACCTTTCAAAACATGAAGAAGAAAGATTATTGAAAGTTCTAAAGAAGCACCGAGCGGCTATTGGATATACTCTTGATGATTAAAGGGCATTAGTCCCACTCTATGTTAGCACAAAATTAATATGGAACCTAATGCTAAACCTATTGTTGATCACCAATGTCGGTTAAATCTGAAGATGAAAGAAGTGGTAAGAACGAAAATATTAAAACTTCTGGAAGTAGGTATAATCTATCCCGTAGCTGATAGTAGATGGGTAAGTCATGTTCATTGTGTTCCTAAGAAAGGAGGTATAACTGTTGTTCCTAATTATCAGAATGAACTTATTCCACAAAGAATTGTCACAGGCTATAGAATGGTAATTGATTTTAGAAAATTAAACAAAGCAACTAGAAAAGATCATTATCCTCTGCCTTTTATTGATCAAATGCTTGAAAGATTATCTAAGCACACACACTTTTGCTTCCTTGATGGATATTCTGGCTTTTCACAAATACATGTTTCTCAACCTGATCAAGAAAATACCACTTTTACTTGTCCCTTTGGAACTTATGCTTATAGACATACGCATTTTGTTTATGTAATGCACCTGCTACATTTCAAAGATGTATGACTGCTATAGTCTTTGACTTTTGTGATAAGATTGTTGAGGTTTTCTTGGATGACTTTTCTGTTTATGGGAAGTCTTTTGATGATTGTTTAAGCAATCTTGATCGAGTTTTGCAGAGATGTGAACAAACGAATCTCGTCTTGAATTGGGAGAAGTGCCACTTTATGGTTAATGAAGGCATTGTCCTGGGTCATAAAATTTCTGAAAGAGGTATTGAAGTGGAAAAAGCTAAGGTTGATGCGATTGAGAAAATGCCATGTCCTGAAGATATAAAAGGTATTCGTAGTTTCTTAGGTCATGCTAGTTTCTATAGGAGATTTATCAAAGACTTTTCAAAAATTTCTAGGCCTCTTACTAATCTCTTGCAGAAGGATATTCTTTTTGTTTTTGATGATGATTGTTTAGATGCCTTTGAAACACTTAAGAAAGCTTTAATTTCTGCACCTATTGTTCAACCACCTGATTGGAACTTGCCTTTTGAAATTATGTGTGATGGTAGTGATTATGCTGTTGGTGTTGTTCTAGGACAAAGAGTTGATAAGAAAATTTATGTCATTCATTATGCTAGTAAAACTATAGATAGTGCTCAAAGAAATTATGCTACTACTGAAAAGGAATTCCTAGTAGTTGTGTTTGCTTGTGATAAATTTAGACCTTATATTGTTGATTCCAAAGTAACTGTTCACACAGACCATGCTGCTATTAAATATCTTATGGAAAAGAAAGATGCTAAACCTAGACTTATTCGATGGGTTCTTGTTACAAGAATTTGATTTGCATATCATTGATAGAAAAGGAGCTGAGAACCCAGTAGCTGATAATTTATCTAGGCTTGAAAATGTGCTTGATGACCCACTACCTATTGATGATAGTTTTCCCGATGAGCAGTTAGCTGCAATAAATGTTTCTCATGGTACTCCTTGGTATGCTGATTATGCCAATTACATTGTTCCTAAATATTTACCACCTAGGTTTACATACCAACAAAAGAAAAAATTCTTCTATGATTTAAGACATTACTTTTGGGATGACCCACATCTTTATAAACGAGTAGATGGTATTGTTAGACATTGTGTACCTGAGCATGAACCGGGACAAATCCTACGAAAATGTCACTCCGAAGCTTATGGAGGGCATCATGCTAGAGATAGAACTGCTCACAAGGTATTGCAATCTGGATTGTATTGGCATACTCTCTTCAAGGATGCCCGTAAGTTTGTCTTATCTTGTGATGAATGTCAAAGGATAGGTAATATCGGTAAGCGTCAAGAAATGCCTATGAATTATTCACTTGTTGTTGAACCATTTGATGTTTGGGGATTTGATTACATGGGACCTTTTCCTTCCTCTAATGGGTATACACATATTTTGGTTGCTGTTGATTATGTTACTAAATGGGTAGAAGCTATTCCAACTAGTAGTGCTGATCACAACACCTCTATTAAAATGATTAAGGAAGTTATTTTCCCAAGGTTTGGAGTCCCTAGATATTTAATGACTAATGGTGGTTCCACTTTATTCATGGTGTTTTTCGTAAAATGCTTGCCAAGTATGATGTCAACCATAGAATTGCATCACCTTATCATCCTCCTTCTAGTGGTTAAGATGAACTTAGCAATAGAGAAATAAAATTAATTTTGCAAAAGATTGGCAATAGGTCCAGGAAGAATTGGTCTAAGAAATTAGATGATGCACTTTGGGCTTATAGAACAGCTTATAAAAATCATATGGGTATGTCTCCTTATAAAATGGTTTATGGAAAAGCTTGTCATTTACCTCTCGAGTTAGAACATAAAGCATATTGGGCAATTAAAGAACTCAATTATGATTTCAAACTTGCTGGTGAGAAGAGGTTATTTGATATTAGCTCATTAGATGAATGGAGAACCCAAGCTTATGGAAATGCAAAATTATTTAAAGAAAGGGCAAAAAGATGTCATGACAAAAGAATTCAAAAGCGTGAGTTTAAGGTCGGAGAATATGTTCTTTTGTACAACTCTCGATTCAGATTCTTTCCAGGAAAACTCCTCTCAAAATGGGAAGGCCCATACGTCATCGAGGAGGTTTACCGGTCTGGAGCTATCAAAATAAATAATTCCGAAGGTACTAACCGGAAGGTTGTAAATGGGCAACGAATAAAGCATTATATCTCAGGTATGCCTATTAATATTGAAAGTAATATTATCCAAACTATGACAGCGGAAGAATACATAAAAGAGTCCTTCCAAAACACTCCAGAATCGTCAAAATAAGGAGGTACGTGATATGATAAGTAAACGGACTCCGAAAAATCCGCAAAATATTTTTTGTCAGTTTTGGAATATTTTAGAATTTTGGGAATAAAGAAACTTCCAGGAAGCCTCCCTTGGTGGGCACAATACACCATGGCGCGCCTAGGTGGGTTGTGCCCACCTGGGACACCTTCTGTACTCCGTTTTTCTACCTTATGCTTGTCCTCCAAGATAAAAAATCTATATATACTTCCCGAACCTGTTGATCACCGTATCGCGGAGAAATCCTCTGTTATCTTTTTCATTGCTGTTTTCTGTCACATCCCATCTACCATGGCCTCTTCAAGCTCCTCCAAGGACAAGTTCTTCAAGAACGTCATCAACCCATATCTGTGGGAGGTGGTGTAGCACCCTCAGGTCATCCAGATCCATGAGGGGGTGCTTCACCTCCGCGTTGTGCCATGTCCCAAGGGGACAGGAACTATGGAGGCGAGGCTCGAAGCTGTGGAGCAAGACGTCTTCCGGTGCAATGGGATGGTGGAGCATGGTGCTACGTCTTGAGCTTGCGTTGGTTTTCCCTGAAGAGGAAGGGATGATGTAGAAGAGTAGCGTAAGTATTTCCCTCAGTTTTTGAGAACCAAGGTATCAATCCAGTAGGAGCCCACGCTCAAGTCCCTCGTACCTGCACAAAGCAATAGCTACCCGCAACCAACACGATTAGGGGTTGTCAAGCCCTTCACGGTCACTTACGAGGGTGAGATCTGATAGATAGAATATTTTTTTATTTTTGATATAAAGATGCAAAGTAAAAAGTAAAGGCAAAGTAAATAGCAAAACAATATAAAAGTGATGGAGATTGATATGATGAGAATAGACCCGGGGGCCATAGGTTTCACTAGTGGCTTCTCTCAAGAGCATAAGTATTCTACGGTGGGTGAACAAATTACTGTTGAGCAATTTATAGAATTGTGCATAATTATGAGAATATCTAGGCATGATCATGTATATAGGCATCACGTCCATGACAAGTAGATCGAAACGATTCTGCATCTACTACTATTACTCCACTCATCGACCGCTATCCAGCATGCATCTAGAGTATTAAGTTAAAAATAGAGTAACGCCTTAAGCAAGATGACATCATGTAGAGAGATACATTCATGCAATATGAAATAAACCCCATCTTGTTATCCTCGATGGCAACGATACAATACGTGCCTTGCTGCCCCTTCTGTCACTGGGTAAGGACACCGCAAGATCGAACCCAAAGCTAAGCACTTCTCCCATGGGAAGAACTACCAATCTAGTTGGCCAAACCAAACGGATAATTCGAAGAGACTTGCAAAGATAACCAATCATTCATAAAAGAATTCAGAGAAGATTCAACTATTATTCATAGATAGACTTGATCATAAACCCACAATTCATCGGTCTCAACAAACACACCGCAAAAATAAGATTACATCGAATAGATCTCCACGAGAGAGGGGGAGAACTTTGTATTGAGATTCGAAGAGAGAGAAGAAGCCATCTAGCTACTAACTATGGACCCGAAGGTCTGAGGTAAACTACTGACACTTCATCGGAGGGGCTAGGATGATGTAGAAGCCCTCCGTGATGGCGGCCCTCTTCCGGCGGAGCTCCAGAACAGGCCCCAAGATGGGATCTCGTGGATACAGAAAGTTGCGGCGGTGGAATTAGGGTTTTGGCTCCTGTTCTGATCGTTTGGGGGTATGTGTGTATATATAGGAGGAAGGAGTACGTCGATGGAGCACCAAGGGGCCCACGAGGCAGGGGCGCGCCCTAGGGGGTCGCGCCCCCACCCTCGTGACCACCTCTTTGATCCCTTGCAGTAGGGTCCAAGTCTCCTGGATCACATTTGGCGAGAAAATCACGTTTCCGAAGATTTTATTCCGTTTGGACTCCGTTTGATATTCTGTTTATCCGAAACACTGAAATAGGCAAAAAAACAGTAATTCTGGGCTGGGCCTCCGGTTAATAGGTTAGTCCCAAAAATAATATAAAAGTGAAAAATAAAGCCCAATATAGTCCAAAACAGTAGATAATATAGCATGGAGCAATCAAAAATTATAGATACGTTGGAGACGTATCACATGAGCTCAATGCCAATCACCTCATGATCACGGACCTTTCCCGTGATCTCAAGGTGGATGGCAAGCCCGTGAAGGAAATCATCTTCACCTTCAACGAGCAAATCAACTTCCTCCAAAGCCAGATCTATGATCTTCAAAACCAACTCTTTGAATATGAGGCGAGGTTTAAAGGTATGAGTTTGGCTGCTAGTTGCAGGACTCATGAGACTCACTCCTCCTATCACGATGGTGGACCGCTACCATCGAAATCCGAGGACAATATCTCTTCTTCATCACCACCTTCATCTTCTTCACCACCAAAGGAGAATTGAGTATCGGGTATGGGCACTCCCCTTGGCTTCCGCCAAGCTTGGGGGAGGTGCCAAGGTATCGTATCACCCCACTATTTTTTTGCTTTTACTTATTTTAGTTCGATCCTTTTGCTTTAGATGAATAAAAGTTTAGTTCGATCCTTTCTTCTTTGAGAGTTTGCTTAGTGATCTATCCTTCTAATCATGTGCAAGTTATATAATAAAGTTTAGTATGAGTTTTTGTTTTCTTTACTTTCATGTTGCAAATAAAAGAAAGAAATAAGAAAGGAAACAATTAAAAGAAAGGAAATAAAGAAAGAAAAGATTATATACTAATCCTATGGTAGGTGATGGCACCACATAAGGAAAAGTATAAGTAGAAAATTTTATTAGAGATTGACAAACATAGCATTAGTCAATGATGCAACTCGTGAAAGAATTAATGAGGGAAGAGAAGATTCACATATAAATATACTATCCTAGAAATCTTTTGTGATTGTGAGCCCCCATCAAAATATTATATGCCAAAATTGTTGACGTTGGACAACGAACACAACTTAATGATTTATGTTCGTTCATATTCACATAGAAGTCATATTGTCATAGATCCTTTAACATGTGGTGCTTGCCCCCTATCTTTGCTAGCCCAAAATTCTACACTAAGTAGAGATACTACTTGTGCATCAAAAAACCCTTAAACCCAAATATATTTTCAAGTGTCCACCATACCTACCTAGGGATTGAGCAAGATCCCTCAAGTAAGTTGTCATCGGTGCAAAAAGGCAATAAAAATTGCTTCTAAAAATGTGAGATCATTTAGTGTAAGAGAAAATTAGCGTTGCACGAACTTGTGATGGTGAAGAATAAAAGTGATAGACTGCATAATAAAGGTTGCTATCACAAGGGGCAATGCAACGTGACGTTCTTTTGCACTAAGGGGTTGACCATACAAACAAATAAGTGCATGGCAACCTCTAGTTCCCTCTGCGAAGGGCCTATCTTTTACTTTTCTGCAAGAGTCAAAGTTTTTCTCTCTATTCCTTTTATTTTTCTCCTTTGGCAAGCATCATGTGGTGAGGAAAGATCTAGGCACATGTGTCCAGTTGAATATGGGTGGCATGAGTTATTATTGATGACATCACCCTTGAGGTGAGTCTGTTGGGAGGCAAAATCATAAGCCCCTATCTTTCTATGTGTCCGGTTGAAACGTTTTGCTCATGGGTACGAGGTGAGTGTTAGCAATCATAGAAGAATATATGATGGTTGAGTATGTGGACTTTCCTAAAGGCTCCGACATGTGACCCTTCCTGAAAAGATGATGAATTGTAGTTGCAAAGTTGACTGAGAACATAGTTTGTTGGTTTCTAATAGAGTTTTTGCTTTATACTTCGATTGTGTGATGAACTATTACTTATTCATGAGAAGTATATGATGATAGTCCTATGATAAAAGTCCTATGTTTAATTTTGTTGCTGTAATAATAATCAACATGATGCTTCTATGTCCGTATTTTGTTTTTATCGACACCTCTCTCTCTCTCAAAGCATGTGGACATGTTTTTCGATTTTGGTTTTCGCTTGAGGACAAGCGAGGTCTAAGCTCGGGGGAGTTGATACGTCCATTTTGCATCATGTTTTCTTACTGTTATTATAATGTATTATCCATAATAATTCTTTTTGGAGTAATTCTAATGCCTTTTCCCTCATAATATGCAAGGTACACACCAAGGGGGGGGAGAATTCTGGCAGCTAGAAATCTGGACCTAGAAAAGCTACGTCAGGCTACCTATTCTGCACAACTCCAAATGAGCTGAAACTTCACGGGGATTTTTTGGAATATATAAGAATTATTGGAGAAAATAACTACCAGAGGGGGGCCACCAGGTGGGCACAACCCACCTGGGCGCGCGAGGGCCCCCTAGCGCGCCCTGGGGGGTTGTGGCCTCCTCGGCCCACCTCCGGTGCCCATCTTTTGATATATATAAGTCATTTAACCTATAAAAAAGAAGAGGAGGACTTTCGGGACGAAGCACTGCCGCCTCGAGGCGGAACTTAGGCAGGAGCACTTTTGCCCTCTGACGGAGCGACTCCGCCAGTGTAACTTCCCGCCCGGATGGGGAAATCATCGTCATCATCATCACCAACAACTCTCCCATCTTGGGGAGGGCAATCTCCATCAATACCTTCAACAGCACCATCTCCTCTCAAACCCTAGTTCATCTCTTGTGTTCAATCTTGTTACCGGAACTATAGATTGGTACTTGTGAGTGACAAGTAGTGTTGATTACATCTTGTAGTTGATTACTATATGGTTTATTTGGTGGAAGATTATATGTTCAGATCCAATATGCTATTTAATACCCCTCTAATCATTAGCATGTTTATCATTTGTGAGTAGTTACTTTTGTTCTTGAGGTCACGGGAGAAATCATGTTGCAAGTAATCATGTGAATTTGATATGTGTTCGATATTTTGATAGTATGTATGTTGTGATTCCCTTAGTGGTGTCATGTGAACGTAGACTACATTACACTTCACCATATTTGGGCCTAAGGGAATGCATTGTGGAGTAGAAATTAGATGATGGGTTGCGAGAGTGACAGAAGCTTAAACACAGTATATGCGCTATTCCGTAAGGGACCGATTGGATCCCAAAGTTTAATGTTATGGTTAGAATTTATTCTTAATACTTTTCTCATAGTCGCGGATGCTTGCGGGAGGGTTAATCATAAGTAGGAGGTTTTCTCAAGTAAGAACAACACCTAAGCACCGGTCCACCCACATATCAAATTATCAAAGTAGCGAACACGAATCGAACCAACATGATGAAAGTGTACCCTCAAGAACACTTTGCTTATTATAAGAGACTGTTTTGGCCTTTCCTTTTCCTCAAAAGGATTGGGCTACCTTGCTGCACATTTGTTTTTTTTGAGAAATTTTCATTCATATCACAAATCAGTACAAAGTAGTTGACCCTTACAAGCACACTGAAATGCAAACACAAAGGACCATGAACACCTAGAGTACCCTAAGACAACCATAACACAAGAAGATCTCCGGAGCCCTGTGTCATCATCCCTGAATCTTGAGAGAAGACCCCTGCAGCAGAAAGATCTGCAACCAGTCGCAAATAGGTCATCATCTTCGACCACGGTACAATTGCCGCCACGCTGCTTTCTCCTTTCTTGACACCGGCGTTGAGAGGGCATGGACATCAATCCAACACACCTGCAACAGCGTTTGCCATCTTTGGCTTTGAGTACCATGAGAAGTGTCCCTTCCGAAAGGAAGAGAACTGGAGTCATCGGACCGGTCCAGCACCATGGCCGGGCCATCCGCCCGGATAAAGCACGATCTCCCACCGGCATCAGCACAGAGGAAGGAGAAGAACAGCAACAGCAAATCATACCAACAAGGAAGAAGAAAGGTCTTCGTCTCCCTGCCTCCATCGCCCATCTGAGGATCCAAACGGCCAGTGCCGATGGACCTCCAACCACCATAGCCCGCGACCTCGACGAGATCCGGGGATCCCCAACACCGCTGGCTCCTAGACGAAGGCAAAAGCCTCGCCTGACCGCAAACGGAGCCCGGAGAAACTTATTTCGACACGACACCACCGCAACGGCCTCGGCAACGTCTCTCTCAACCCTAACCCTACCACACACCCACCTAGGTTCCCCCTCCCTCCCGCCGCCAGAGCGGCCGACGGAGAGAGAGGGAACCGGCGGCGTGCAAGGGATCCCTAGTCGCCTCCTTGATCGCCTTGTGCGATCCAACTTTTCTGGGCGTACGGTTCTGCTGCACATTTTTTACTACTATCGTTACTTGCTCATTACAAATTACTTGTTATCAAACCACACTGCTACTTACAATTTTAACACTTGCAGACATTACCTTACTGGAAACTACTTGTCATTTCCTTCTGCTCCTCGTTGGGTTCGACACTCTTTCTTATCGAAAAGAGCTACAATTGATCCCCTATACTTGTGGGTCATTAGTTCATGGGTTTACTAGTAGCATCTCTCAAACAAGGTGACACAAAATAACAAACATTGATATTAGTCCAACATATAGTCATAATATAAATGCATATCTATTCATATAGAAGGTATGCCCATACACCCAAAATTTTAACACATGCTAAAATTGGCTAATACTCCATCTATGGTACCCAAATCCATGTAACATCTAGTTATGAAGTAACAAGCTAAGAGGAACTGCATTAATAACTTTGACATACCATTGCAAATCTTTCTCCTACCCAAGCCGATGTTGAGATAATTAAAAAACTCATATTTTTAAATCTTTCTCCTACCCAAGCCGATGTTGAGATAATTAAAAAACTCATATTTTTACCCTAGTGTAGCCAACCAAGAAAGCATGAATGGATACTAACACTGAAAAGGAGTATAAGAAGTATATGTTGTTAGGCTCCAAGTGCAGGAGATTTTAGCAACGAATAACTTTCCCTCAGTGAGAAACTAAGGTATGGATCTGTGGAGGCAACTATGTTTCGTAACAGAATAAATTTCTACAGCAAAAATAAAATTGCACTTGTGTCCCCAACTGTGCTAACAAGGGTGCCAACCTTGCTAGTCTTGCTAGTTTAACAAGATAATTAAAATATAATCTGGTAGATAATAGTTTTATATTTTCTGAATAAAACATATTGAAATAAAAGTGTGTATAAATTTTTTTGAAACTTATCCTTATTCTAAAAATGGGAATGTGGTTCATATGTACACCAAGTGTAACCCCCCAACACATTAAAGTGCATTTTTAGCATAGTAATGTCAAAAGGTGCATAATGAAATATTTCATGCCCATACTAAACATCTGAGATGTGTTGATATTACATAGGCCGTACATCCATATTTCTATAGACCGAAACCCTCCCTGCATCTATAGCTAATAATCCACTTGTATGTCGAGATACCCTGCAAAATCCAAACTATAACTGTAAACATAGATAATTCCATTGAGAAAAATTACATATTGTTGTTCATATGGCTTATTTTAGTCCTCAAACAAACATTTATCCCGAGTTCCCAATACATCTCCAACGTATCTACAATTTTTTATTGTTCCATGCTATTATATTATCAATCTCGGATGTTTTATATGTGTAATTATGCTATCATTTTTTGGGACTAACTTATTAACCTAGTGTCCAATGCCAGTTGCTGTTTTTCCCTTGTTTTTGTCTTTACACAAAGTCAATACCAAACGAAGTCCAAATGGAACGACACTTTTTGACGATTTTTCTTGGACCACAAGACACCCTGGAAGCTTTGGGAGGAGGCCAGAAGATCCACAAGGTGGCCACAAGCTCACGGCGCGCCCTCCAAGCTTGTGGGCCCCCCGTGGCACTTCCAAACCTAATCTTTCTTCTATAAATACCCAAATATTCCCTAGACCAGAGGGCACACCAAAAATACTTTTCCATCGCCGCAAGTTTCTCTTTGTGAGAAGCCATATGGGGACCTTTTCCGGTACTCTGGCGGAAGGGGGTTCGATCACGGAGGGCTTCTACATCAACCTTGTTACCCTTCTGATGATGTGCGAGTATTTTACCACACACCTACAGGTCCATAGCTAGTAGCTAGATGGCTTCTTTTCTCTCTTTGATTTTCAATACAATGTTCTCCTCGATGTTCTTGGAGATCTATTCGATGTAATCTTATTTTACGGTGTAGTTGTTGAGATCTGATTAATTGTGGATTTATGATGAGATTATCCATGAATATTATTTGAGTCTTATCTGAACTCTTTTATGCATGATTTATATAGCTTTGTATTTCTCTCTGATATATTGATTTGGTTTGGCCAACTAGATTGATTTTTCTTGCAATGGGAGAGGTGCTTTGTAACGGGTTCAATCTTATGGTGCACAATCCCAGTGACAAAAGGGGATATGACACGTATTTGTATTGTTGCCATTAAGGATAAAAATATGGGGTTTGTTCATATTGATTGGATCTATCCCTCTACATCATGTCATCTTGCTTAAGGTGTTACTCCATTTTTGTTAACTTAATACATTAGATGCATGCTAGATAGCGGTCGATGTGTGGAGTAATAGTAGTAAATGCAGGCAGGAGTCGGTCTACTTGTCTCGGACGTGATGCCTATATACATGATCATTGGCTTGGATATCGTCATAACTATACGCTTTTCTATCAATTGCTCAACAGTAGTTTGTTTACCCACTGTATGCTTTCTTTCACGAGAGGGGCCTCTAGTGAAAACTATGGCCCCCGGGTCTATCTTTTATCATATTATTTTCAGATCTGTAAAATAAAAAACACAAAAGTACCTTGCTGCAATTCATTTACTTTTATTTTGTTTTGCACTTTTATTTATCTTTTACATCTATCGCTATCAGATCTCATCCTTGCAAGTAACCTTGAAGGGATTGACAACCCTTTATCGCGTTGGGTGCAAGTATTTGTTTGTTTGTGTAGGTGCAATTATTGGAGACTTGTGTGTTCCTCCTACTGGATTGATGCCTTGGTTGTTAACTGAGGGAAATACTTATCTCTACATTACTGCATCAACCTTTCCTCTTCAAGGGAAAAGTCAACGCAAGCTCAAGAAGTAGCAGGGGCAACTATACAATACAAGACTTTTCCGCTTTCTGTCATTGTAGCAGTTACTTGCAAGATTAAACCCAACTAATGCACACCACTGCATCAACTAATTACCCATCTAAAATGTCCAAGATGGACAAGAAAGCGGAGAGAAATATACATCTATAAATCAAACAAAGGCATCCATAAATCTGAACTTCAAGAAATAATTCATCACATGATCAACGTAACTGCCAGGGTTTTCACCAAATTGACCATAATCATGTAAGGAAACTCATATGGCTATTGTTATTGAACTACAATGTGGAGAGATGACATCTTGGCTACTTCCAAGAACTCGTAGTCCTCCCACACAATTCATCTAGGACCGGGATCAACATTGG
>NC_041390.1:7904432-7927761 GCF_002162155.2 Triticum dicoccoides | reverse complement strand
GTGCGCTGAAAAATGAAGATAGCCTCGTTGGGATTTCCTCGAAGAGGAGGGGATGATGCAGTACAATAGAGATAAGTACTTCCCTCAGTTAAGAACCAAGGTTATCAATCCAGTAGGAGAACCACGCAACACCTTGTTAGCAGCACCTGCACACAAAATAACAAATCCTTGCACCCAACAGAACAAGGGGTTGTCAATCCCTCGGCGATTACTTGCAAGATTGAATTGTGTAGCAATTGATAGATAGGTTGAAAAAAATACAAAATAAAATAAATAAAGTAAAATTGCAGCAAGATATTTTTAGGATTTTAAATGTATGATAAGAGTAAACCCGGGGGCCATATTTTTCACTAGAGGCTTCTCTCTTGAAAATAGCATACAGTTGGTAAACAAATTACTATCGGGAAATTTATAGAAAAGCAAATAATCATGACGTCCAAGGCAATGATCATGTATATAGGCATCACGTCCAAGACAAGTAGACCAAAACGATCCTGCATCTACTACTATTACTCCACACATCGACCGCTATACAACATGCATCTAGAGTATTAAGTTCATAACGAACGGAGTGACGCCTTAAGCAAGATGACATGATGTAGACAAAGTAAACACACGCATGAATAAATCCCATCTTTTATCCTTAATTGAAAGGATACAAATACGTGGCATGTCCCTTTATTTCACTAGCATTGAGCACCGCAAGATCGAACCCATCACGAAGCACCTCTCCGATTGCAAGAATAGTCAATCTAGTTGGCCAAACCAAATCAATAGATCGAAGAGAAATACAAATCTATAATAATCATGCATGAAATAGTTTAGAGAAAACTCAAATAATATTCATGGATAATCTGATCATAAACTCACAATTCATCGAATCCCAACAAACACACCGCAAAAAGTGATTACATTGAATAGAACTCCAAGAACATCGAGGAGAACATTGTATTCGGATTAGAAAGAGAGAGCGCCATTTAGCTACTAACTATGGACCCCTAGGTCTGTGGTAAACTACTCACACATCATCTGAAGGGGAGCAAGGTTGATGTAGAGCCCCTCCGTGATTGATTCCCCCTCCGACAGAGTGCCAGAAAAGGCCTCCAGATGGGATCTCATGAGAATAGGTACTTGCGGCGGTGGGAAAAGTATTTTGGTTGGCTCTTTGTTGGTTTCCCGATTTTAGGGAATTTACAAAGGCGGAGTTAGGTCAAACGGAGCCACGTGGGCCCCATGAGCCACCAGGGCACACCCACCCCTCCTGGGTGCGCCCTGGTGCCCTGTGGGCCACTGCTCCAGGGTCTCTTTGTTGGGGAACGTAGTAATTTCAAAAAATTTCCTACGCACACGCAAGATCATGGTGATGCATAGCAACGAGAGGGGAGAGTGTGATCTACGTACCCTTGTAGACCGACAGCGGAAGCGTCAGCACAACGCGGTTGATGTAGTCGTACGTCTTCACGGCCCGACCGATCAAGCACCGAAACTACGGCACCTCCGAGTTTTAGCACACGTTCAGCTCGATGACGATCCCCGGACTCCGATCCAGCAAAGTGTCGGGGAAGAGTTCCGTCAGCACGACGGCGTGGTGACGATCTTGATTTTCTACCGTCGCAGGGCTTCGCCTAAGCACCGCTACAATATTATCGAGGATTATGGTGGAAGGGGGCACCGCACACGGCTAAGAAAACGATCACGTGGATCAACTTGTGTGTCTAGGGGTGCCCCCTGCCCCTGTATATAAAGGAGCAAGGGGAGGAGGCTGGCCGGCCCTATTGGCGCGCCAAGGAGGAGTCCTCCTCCTAGTAGGAGTAGGACTCCTACTAGGAGGGGGAAAGGAAGTAGGGAGGGAGAAGGAAAGGGGGGTGCCGCCCCCCCCCCCCTCTCCTAGTCCAATTCGGACCAGGGGGAGGAGGCGCACGGCCCACCCTGGCTGCCCTTCTCTCTCTCCACTAAGGCCCATATGGCCCATTACTTCTCCCAGGGGGTTCCGGTAACCCTCCGGTACTCCGGTTTTCTCCGAAATCACCCGGAACACTTCCGGTGTCTGAATATAGCCGTCCAATATATCAATCTTTATGTCTCGACCATTTCGAGACTCCTCGTTATGTCCGTGATCACATCCGGGACTCCTAACTAACTTCGGTACATCAAAACTCATAAACTCATAATATAACTGTCATCGAAACCTTAAGCGTGCGGACCCTACGGGTTCGAGAACAATGTAGACATGACCGAGAATTGTCTCCGGTCAATAACCAATAGCGGAACCTGGATGCTCATATTGGCTCCCACATATTCTACGAAGATCTTTATCGGTCAGACCGCATAACAACATACGTTGTTCCCTTTGTCATCGGTATGTTACTTGCCCGAGATTCGATCGTCGGTATCTCAATACCTAGTTCAATATCTCATTACCGGAAAGTCTCTTTACTCGTTTCGTAATACATCATCTCGCAACTAACTCATTAGTTGCAATGCTTGCAAGGCTTATGTGATGTGCATTACTGAGAGGGCCCAGAGATACCTCTCCTACAATCAGAGTGACAAATCCTAATCTCGAAATACGCCAACCCAACATTTACCTTTCGAGACACCTGTAGAGCTCCTTTATAATCACCCAGTTACGTTGTGACGTTTGGTAGCACACAAAGTGTTCCTCCGGCAAACGGGAGTTGCATAATCTCATAGTCACAGGAACATGTATAAGTCATGAAGAAAGCAATTGCAACATACTAAACGATCGGGTGCTAAGCTAATGGAATGGGTCATGTCAATCACATCATTCTTCTAGTGATGTGATCCCGTTAATCAAATAACAACTCTTTTGTTTATGGTTAGGAAACACAACCATCTTCGATTAACGAGCTAGTCAAGTAGAGGCATACTAGTGACTGTTTGTCTATGTATTCACACATGTATTATGTTTCCGGTTAATACAATTCTAGCATGAATAATAAACATTTATCATGATATAATGAAATAAATAATAACTTTATTATTGCCTCTAGGGCATATTTCCTTCACTCTTATGTCCAGAAAAAATCTCCAAAAAGTTTCATGGCATTTGGACTTCGTTTGGTACTGATATTCTGAAAAACCAAAAACAGGCAAAAAACAGCAACTGGCACTGGGCACTAAGTTAAAAGGTTAGTCCCGGAAAATGATATATAATTGCTTATAAATGCATATAAAACATCCAATATTGATACTATAATAGCATGGAACAATAAAAAAATTATAGATACGTTGGAGACGTATTAGCGGGAGAAAAAGATCGATAAATTGAGTGTGAGTTTTAGGGTATAAAAAGCGATCGGGTACCGGAGCCACCTATATGGGCTATAGTTGTCTACTATTGGTGCCTTTGGGCCCTGGGCGCTTATGCACCATTTATACATTTCCGTCGTATCTACTTTTCCAAACTCTTTTGCCCTTGTTTCGGACTCTAACTTGCATGATTTGAATGGACCTAACCCGGACTGACGCTGTTTTCAGCAGAATTGCCATGGTGTTATTTTTGTGCAGAATAATAAGTTCTCGGAATGACCTGAAACTTCACGGAGATAAGTTTTGGAATTAATTAAAAATATTGGCGAAAGAATCGAGTGAAGGGGGCCCACAGCCTGGCCACAAGGGTGGGGAGCGCGCCACCCGACCTTGTGGGCCCCATGGACCTCCACCGACCTCAACTCCAACTCCATGTATTCTCTTTCGGGGAGAAAAAAATCATAGAGAAGGATTCATCGTGTTTTACAATACGAAGCCGCCGCCAAGCCCTGTTCTTCCTCGGGAGGCAGATCTGGAGTCTGTTTTGGGCTCCGGAGAGGGGAATTCGTCGTCACCGTCATCATCAACCATCCTCCATCACCAATTTCATGATGCTCACCGCCGTGCGTGACTTATTCCATCATAGGCTTGTTGGACCATGATGGGTTGGATGAGATTTACCATGTAATCGAGTTTGTTTTGTTAGGGTTTGATCCCTAGTATCCACTATGTTCTAAGAGTGATGTTGCTATGACTTTGCTATGCTTAATGCTTGTCACTAGGGCCCGAGTGCCATGATTTCATATGTGAACCTATTATGTTTTCATGAATATATTTGTGTTTTTGATCCGATAATGCAAGTTATAGTCACCTACTACGTGTTATGATCCGGCAACTCCGGAGTGACAATAGTCGGGACCACTCCCGGTGATGACCGTAGTTTGAGGAGTTCATGTATTCACTAAGTGCTAATGCTTTGGTCCGATACTCTATTAAAAGGAGGCCTTAATATCCCTTAGTTTTCATTAGGACCCCGCTGCCATGGCACGGTAGAGCAAAAGATGTCATGCAAGTTCTTTTCCATAAGCATGTATGACTATATATGGAATACATGCCTACATTATATTGAGGAACTGGAGCTAGTTCTGTATCACCCTATGTTATAACCGGTTATAATCAATGCCATCCGACGTAATTATCCATCATTGATCCATTGCCTATGAGCTTTTCACATATTGATCTTTGCTTCGTTACTTTTCCGCTGCTACTGTTACAATTGCTACAATACTGCTACTGTTACTTTTGCCACCATTACTGTTACTTCCATACTACTTTGCTACTAAATACTTTGCTGCAGATATTAAGTCTTTTAGGTGTGGTTGAATTGACAACTTAGCTGCTAATACTCATGAATATTCTTTAGCTCCCCTTGTGTCGAATCAATAAATTTGGGTTGAATACTCTACCCTCGAAAACTATTACGATCCTCTATACTTGTGGGTTATCAACCATGGGCCTCCTCACGTGTGGCACCTTTGCTTATTGGTCCTCTAGTGACTTGAAACTTCCTCCCAAATTATCTCAAAATTTTTGGACTTTTGGTATTTTATTTTTCCTGAAATTCAAAAATAGTAGAAAAAATGAATTGGCACTGGGCACTAAATTAATAGGTTAGTCCCTCAAAAATCTTTAAAAATATTTCATAACCAAAGCATAATAAGCATGAAACATACAAGATTATAGATATGTTGGAGACTTAGCAACGTCCCCAAGCTTAATCCATGCTCATCCTCGAGCATGAAGATGGTAACAAAGATAATTCTTGTATGTGAATGTTACCTATCATGTACTAGATTAACCGAAGCAAACACTATTGGTGAGTCTAAATCAATAGTAAAGATGCACTGGTGCATCGATGTTCTACGCAAACAGTTTTTACCCGCATTCTGCGACACAATTGTAAACTGTCGCCTTGCCTATGTGGGCGATAGGGGGGTCTGTCCCACATGAATCAGATTAATCGTTGACGATAGCACGGAAAAACATACACGTTTGGTGAAAAAAGGCTTGTGTGATGCCTGAATCTATCCCAAACGTGAGTAATTTCCCAAGAAATCCATCCGTGCCAGTCGTGTGGGATGCCATGACAACCGCACGCGCTATTCTTGATGCAACTTTTACTATACGCACCACACATCAGAAACAGTTAATAATTTTAAACCGTGTATGATAAGTGGTCTATCACAAACATTTAGTTCTACAATACCGTCTATGGACGGATGTAAGAGTGCATACAGTTGTTCGTATAAAACCGTATGCGAAGCTTGAATCTATCCCACATGTTTCTTTGTCTATAAATGTTTGCGATATACAAAATGGCCCAAATGCTTCATCTATTATACCCGTGTCGGATGAAGACCTATCACATGCGCTCTTCTATGACCAACATTTACGATGCACACGACATCATAAACAGTTCATGATTGCAAAGTGTGTGTGATAAAGAGACTATCACAAACATTTAATAAGAAAGAATTGTGTGAGCTGTTGTTGTTAATCTCACATGTTTTTTCTTGGTTGATCATGTGTGCACTAGTGATCACACACGTCATGATCTAAAAACGTGTGTGATCTTGACGTTGATTACAGATGTTTTGCTTTCGCAAACTATCTATAGTGTAATGGTATGCAGAGCATAATTTCTCCCTAATTTAATCCCTCCATTTAAAATTCACATAATTTGAATTTGAATGTACACAATCACTTATTTCATATCAAATCATGCTTATAAATATAGGTTCAAGACTTAATGCGTAATTTGATTCACTGGTACATATATTGAAGAACTACAGAAGCACCAAGTGAAAAATGATGAACCACAACCGTATTAAAGACAGTAAATAGAGAGGCGAAATACATTCTGGTTGTTGAACAATGTGAAGCGGAATGCCCATATTGTTCCCTCCTCTATGCCTAATGCACGTATGACTCTAGGCCAACCCTTGTGATGGCCGCCCTCCCATCCTTCACTATCTTCGTTAGGACTTCTCGATACCCATTTTAGTCTTGATGAAATACTTTAACCTTTATCACATGTCCATTAATCATGTACTTTGTGAGGTAATCTTGAGTAAACTGCTTTGGGAACCACTGCAAACAAAAAAGATACAGACATTGTTTTCTAACAAGTCATTATAGGCAGTAAAAAGAGAAGGCTAAAGAGTTCGCAGTTACCATCATACAACTCACTGTTGCGTTGGAAAGAGCGTAAAGAAATAGATTAATTTTCATCGTTCGTCTCTTTTTCCTAACAATTCTTATCAGTTTCCTCGCTTGATGCTGGTTCATGAATATCTCATTGTCCCTTCCGCAAAATGATCCAAGCGGATCTATACCGAGGACATATGTACCTACAAGTAATAAGTCAATATTAGAAGCTAAACTGCAATTGGAGAATGGTGTAATATAATACCTCCTTCATTCCACAATGTACTGCGTATAAATATTCTGAAAAGTCAAACTTTACTAGCTTTGACCAAATTTGTATAGAAAAACATATACATCTGGAATACCAAATACATTTCATTAGGTACGTCACAAGATATACTTTCATATTGTATACATTTTTGTGTTGTAGATATAAATAGTTTTCTTTATAAATGTGGTCAAAGTTTGCAAAGTTTGAATTTTTAAAAATCTATATGCACTAAATTATGGAACAGGCGGAGTATAAACCGATACTAATCTCGGTGGAAAACGTCAGCCACTCCCATTGTTGTCATGTTTAAGTACATGAAAAGGCATGTTCAGTACAACAGGTTTAACATCAATCAAATATAGCCATGCTAAACAATATCATCTCCAAATGATAGCTTGGATGTGTTGGTTTAAGCATGCTATTAAAGCAGATAAAAAATGAAAGGGAATGTTAGCTACAACAGGCTTAACAGCGACCAAATATTGTAATTCAAACTGGTATTGTCGAAAATGCATAGAACGTACCTCATGCTTAAACATTGATATCACACTGCATAATTGTGTAAAACTGAAATAAAGGGCACGTGTTATATTAACTACAGCCAGCATAAACCTGAGATAGAAATTTGCCTTTTGACGAGTTGGTTACTCCTCAAAATCATTAAAAATATATTTAATAATAGGGGAAAAATATACAACTAAACTTCAATAGGAATATATACCTTGCAGCATTTCAGAAGGCAGGCCAGCTGGGCTCAAACGAGGCACAGACGGACATTGACTAACATGATCTAGAAGAGGTGTCACTGTGCCAACGGTGCTGCCCCCCTCGCTAATTAACTACTGTCTGAATGCCAGGAAATTCCACCACTTGCCCTTGCCAGTACTAGTGTTTATGCCCCCCTCGCTCCCTGCTGCGGCAATGTTGACCAGTACCCTACCTAGTCATCGCGTACTAATCACCTCATCATGGTGATAGGTCACACAAGAAGGATTTGTGGTCTCGTTTCTTTCAATAAAGTACTAGTGGTACATGCAGCAGCATGCATGCGTGCAAAAACGCAAGAATACCAATTTGTGCTGCTTCTCTTTAATATGCAGGTAGGAGGTAATGGTCAGATCAATGCACAAATAGTCAAAAGATGCTATCAGAATATCGTTACCAACATAAATTTCTAAACATGGCTATCTGTTGTTGAAGTACAAATCTGGGCCATGAATGATCATGAGACCCGTTCCCCTTTTCCCTGCCATCACGCTCACGACATGACAGCAGCTGATCGCTCTACTCTTTGTGCTTATCGTTCGACTGAGTACATCATTTATCCTTTGTTTCATTGCTGCACCGTATGTATAAGTTAGTATAAAGTTGGGTCATCTATTTTGAAACGGAGGGAGTAGAAGCTAAGATCAAAGCATAATGACGTACTCCCGCTATATTGTAAATAAATTGGCGTTTTAGTCAAAATTTAAACTCAGCCTACTGATATTATTTGTCAAAAGTGATGATCGGAGCTCAATCACAAAGTATGACAGCATCATGTAAATAGGGACAGAGCAAAATACCTGCAGGGACAGCCACTCGTGTTTTGCCAACAATTGGAAGGGTGCTAGTTCTGGCAATTCGTCATCCAGCTACTCCCCGTCCTTTGTATTGGCTCCTCCATCTCCATGGGGTTGGGATTGTCGACTCTCTTCTGGTTCGATCGGTGGGTGACCGATCAACGTTGTGCCGCCAGGTCTTCCGAATTGTTCTCCAAATGTGTTGTTCCTCATATCTCGGTTGAGGCTGCCCCTATTGACTTAGAGAGCCTCGCTTTTCACCCTGCCTTTGGTGCCATAGAGCAGGTTGCCTGGGAGGATCTGATGGACTATGTCGCGCTACACACGCCCAGCGTCGCGCCAGACCAGATTAGGTGGCATCTTGAGCCTAGCGGCCGCTTTACTAATCGATCGCTATACCATGCCATTGCGGCTATTCCTAGGCCGGAGGCTCAATCTAATTTATGGACGATCCGGTTCCGCTTAAAATCATAATTCTCCTTTGGCAATGGATTCATGGACAGGTTCCTTCTGGTGTAGAGGTTCTCAAATGCAATGGTCCTGGGGATGGCATTTGCCCTCTGTGCGATGTGGAAGAAGGCTCTAATCATATATTCTTCCCGTGCGTGACGGCTGTGCATTCCTTTGGAGTCGTTTCTAGGAAATCAGGGGGTGCCACACGAAATTCCCGGAGTTATATGACGAGCTACAAGCTTGCCCCGTCAATTCCTGCTGCATTAGGTGGATTGGGATGGGAGCCCTCGCCGTGAAGTTATGGACGATTCACAACAAGCTTGTGATTGAACACTCCCCGCTAAGACGGTCTTCTGATGCTCTTTACAAACTATGTGGTTTTCTACAGCCGTGGATGCCGCTTGGCCGTGGACCAGAGCACGACGACATCGAAACTCTGACTGCAGGTCTCATTAGTGCTTCGCTTGGCGCCCCCACGTCCGCGTCCACCACCGGATCCGAACTAGGCGCATGATCTTCATTTGGGGTTGGGCCCCTTTTATTTTCCTTTTTAGGGCTTGTTGAGTTGTGCCCTCAACTGAACCCGCTGCACTTTTCGCTCGTATTGTGTCATGCTCTTTCGTTGTGTTTGGACCTTTGTTGAATTTTTGTTGTGACTTTGGCGGTTGCTTTATTTATAAAGCGGGGGCGTAAAGCCTTTTTCAGTAATAGGGATAGAGGATGTAACTTTTTGGCATATAATACATAGTATCTTGGTGAAGTGAGAACCCAGAAATGCAGGAGAGCCTTATATATTTAGAAGGAAGTACATATTACTTCAGAACAGATGTATAAATAGACCACAAATGATCATAAGCCTTGTGTCTCTTTCTCTCCATCACGCTGGCAGCATGACAATTAACTCGTTAAATTCTATGAATAAATGGTGTATATATGTTTTATATGGAATATATGTCATATGTCATATATTAGCGAAATTCACAATTAAACTTAGACATAAAAGTTTAAGAAGTTCTTATAATCCAAAGGACGGCTATTTATTTATAAGTTAACATTGAATACATAGTAGTACTGATTGCAGCCTACCAAAAGGGGATGTTAATTGGCTTCCAAGGCCAATCTAGCTAGATCGGATGAATTGATGGCGTATCATCTTTTTTCATCGCTAGCCTTTAATAGACTGTTGGGAGGTAATGGTCAGTTCAAAGCATAAATCGATAATGCTTTCGAAATATCACGGCAATGTTTAGCGCTAGCTCCTGCTGAGATTACTTGATTAGTACAGCCAAAAGAGGACAATTACATGGAGTTCTCTGTGCATTTCTAGACCGTACACTGAAGAAGGAGTAACGATCAATGGAAAAATGAAATGTCATGTCATGTACTAACAATTAGTTACTGTTAACTAGTAACGGTCAATTATTGATTTGCTCTTAGCACTAACAGCCGCTAGTTGGATGGCTACTACGGATGTGACTTACTTCATACTAGATGTGGAGATTGTTGACTATTTTAGCAGTTTTCCATTAAGTTTAATCGAGAAAAAAGTGGGTCATAAAGAGAGTGAGTGAGAGAGAATTTATAATGGGACTGACCTAATTTGTTTGACCAAAACACTCTTGAGTTCTTGCTTGCTGCACGAGAGCACATGAAGCTTCATCATAGGTTGGTCGCATAGTTTCTTTTGTTGCCACACACTTTAATGGACAGGTAGCAGGTAAAGGTTAATATATCAAAGTAAAGCATAATGCCACATATTTCCAAAGTACGGCAATACGCCGCAACCAAACACGCGGTTACACATAGGCATGCATCCGGAGGTTCCAATGTCTCAAAGTGAGATCTAATCATTCTTTAATTTATTATACTATTTTCTCTTTTCAAATATATGGTGCTCCAATGTATTTTCATATCCTCCATTTGATTGACAAAATACGAGTTATATGCATAAACATACTAGTATATATAGAGAGTTCTTTTCACTAAGAAGCCAGTAATATACTTTTCTCCTATATATTCATATGGCATCCATATATTTACGTATTTTGAGGTTCAACTTTGTTCATCATTCAACAAAACGTGGGTCAAGTGTCACAAAAGTTATACCGTTCACTTCTTGTTCAAAAAGTGTTTCTAATAATATGAAAAAATTATGGCATTTGACTGATACGTTATTGGCCAAAATTGACGATTAGATTGCAATCACAAAATACAAGACACAGACTAAGTACCTTTTGTGGAATATAACATGCATTTTTTTGGTAAAGTGGGGACCTAGAAATACGTGAGATCCTTACATATTTAGAAGGAAGTACATATTACTTCATGACAGATTTATTAATAGACCTCATGATCAGAAGACTTGTTTCTCTTCCTAACCATCACGCTGACAACATGACAGTGAACTCATAAAAATTAGACAAATAAATGCTATATGTTTCTCATATTTTATCTATAAGTAAAAATTAGGCACAACTAGAGAAAGCAAGCTATGGTGGGAGGATGAGAAATAAGGTTTCAGCAGAAAAGAGTTATCAGAAACAAAATCATGTCAAGTAGTATGTATTAAGACATTTTAGTTATGCGTAATAAACAAAGTATATGCACAATAACATAAACACTATTGAAATGAACAATTTATAAGAGAGTGGGTGAGAGAGAATTATTTGAGAAATATAAAAAATATAAATTTATAGTTGCATCAATTTAGATTGATGATCAAGTGGTATAGCAATTATAGTAAGTGAGATGGATAACTGTGGAAGGATATGGAGGCACATGTTTGTCCACAGACAAAGTTAAAAGGAAACATCAACTTGGTTTCCTACGAAAACTATGTACAGAAAGTTATATGGAGACTAGTAGGTGTTTTATATGAAATTCAAAATACAAGTGGAACAAGGAACTAAAATAAATGACATATGATTTCTATTTGGTAACATTGAATATATAGCGCCACGGGAAAAATGGTGAATGTAACATGTCTCAAACATATAGACATGCATGTAGGCATATCACAGAGGACATGCATGACATCATGTATCGATTTCAAGGTGGCATGCATACATATCATGTAGAGGAAACGTGTTTTCAGGTATCATCTCTTTGTGCCATGTGTGTGAGATAAAATACCATAAAATAGAAGGAACATTGTGTCATGGTATGTAAAAGATCGTTTTAGTGATGAAATATGTATCTAATAGCACGGCAAGAACTGAAAATGATATGTTGAATGCACCATACAAAAATAACACAATACTCAATAAATCTAGCCGCACAAATGCAATGATTACCTGACGAGTTAAAAAGTCAACACCTTATACATAGTACAGATTGCAGCCTCCCAAAGGTGAGGTTAATGGCTTCCAAGGCCAATCTAGCTAAGATGGAATGGATTGATGATGTGCTCGTCTTTTTTCTTTGCTAACAGTTAGGAGGTAATGGTCAGTTCAAATCATAAATCGATGATGCGTACAAAATATCATGGCAATGCTCAGCGCTAGCTCCTGCTGGAGTATAATTCTAGACATGGCCATGTGTTGCATGGAGTGTTGAAGATGGAGCAACGGTCAATGAAAAAGAATATGAAATGTGCTTTCATGTAGTAATAATTAATTACTGTAACAAGTATTAACTCCATTCCCAAAATATAAAATGTTTGTGTAGGCTAGTTTAGTAGTAGTACGGTCAATAGCAGATGGTCTTTCACCAACCAGCAGACGCTAGCTAGCTAGCTACTATGTAGTAGTACTTCCTCCATACTTGTTTTTGTCCACTTTGTATTTGACTAGAAAAATACAAATTATATGTCACAAAAGTTATATATTATTAGATAGTTTCCAATGGTTCAATTTTTCTGACATAATTTGTGTTTTGCTACTAAAATTTATGGTTAAACTTTAACATAAATCACGAGAACTAACGGACGGACAAAGTACTCCAACAGATTCAGAGATGGAGTACAAAGGATCACGGGACGCATTTCCTCTCCCTCGCCATCTCGGTCTCGCAACATGACAGTCGGTCGCTCAAGTTATGCTTATCAACAAGGAGCAAATGATGGTGGCCACCTTAATCACGTCATGCGACTGAGCACACTTAATTGTTTGACCATAATAATCAAGTGCATGCGTGCTGCATGGGTGCACATCATATGGTATACCCTCATATGTAGTCATACAAGTTTCTCTTATGGGTACACCCTTTAATGGGCAGGTAGCAAGTAAAGGTTGAGATCAAATTAAACCATACTGACATATATTTCCAATGTACGGCCGACTACCCTCCTCTACCAACACACTATTACCTAGCTAAGAAGAGGAGGATCCCGGCATCCAGCTACTAGTTGGTGAGATCCGAAGCTAGCCGCTCTCCTCTTTACTAGGAAGGTAGGTGGGAGATAATGGTCAGATCAAAGCATAATTGACGATGTTTCCATGTGTTGCAGTCATGATTTCATTTAGCCGCCGGTCCGTGGGGTTCGCACAAGAAACAGTACAGGTTAGTCATTGACAATCACAGTCTGTTTGTCTGTTTCAATTCTAAATGACTTTGACTGTGCCGGCATGCGAGGACTTTTCTCCGTAGCTTCTGATCTGACGAAGTATGAACATATGATGCCTGCCGGGCCGCCGTTCTTGTATCTTGAAACGGGGGGAGTAGACATAAATTCACGACATAGACGCGGAGGACTCGGCCAAAAATCGCACCGGTATGTATCTCCCTCGGTCTGGTCTGGTGGGGAAGCCAAGGCGGGGGATACCGCAGTGTGGTTGCGCGTCGTTATGATCGTTAATTTCGTTTGACTGTAGTGGATCAAATAATATCGCCAATTTAAGACACGATACAGATTGGTATTCTGGACATAATTAAGTAGTATCCTACCCCTCCTTAATCGATGGATATTTTCTTGCAAAGCAATGCAAGACCGTCGGTCACTTGAGACTAGCCACAGTAGGAGTAACTTCAGCAGTAACATCGAGTCCAACTCAGCAACTTTGCTTATGTGGCAATGAGTTAATGAAGAAAAAGATAGTTGTAGTAACTTAGCTAGTTACTGTAATATCACATGCTCCAATGCAATATGAGTCTATAACCTAATAAATGAATCTTTGCATGTTACCACACTTAAGTTACTAGAGATATGTGTATGTTACTAATATATGTTATTATTCATTGTGGCTAGTCTGAGAGATGTATAGTGTCAAGCCCATGTGTTCCGACTGGGCTTGTCGGCTTGGTTTTAATTTCCTTGCCCAGTGCATCGCCCCTCGCCACACCCTGGCTGGGTCCCGTGGGCAGCACACTCGCTGCATTTACATTCACACAGAAAGTTTGTGTTGACACGGCCATGGACGAGCATGTGACCATGTCCACCTTGCACGACAATCATCTAGAATATGACTAGTCAGCGAATGGAACAGACGTAAAACCTGGGTGCAATCCCCTTGTCGGTGCACTCCACAGTACGCAGATGTACGTACTTTCCTGTGTGTTTTCACTAAATACAATTAATCCACATGCGAGTAGGGGTCCGGTAGAACCGGTAACCTGAAATACCGAGCCAAAATATTTTTAATATTTTTTTCCTACATCAAGTAACTATGGTGTGTATCCCAGGATATATAATCACAGCTCTGTTCGTACATGGATCTAATCTGTAACTCATTTCTCGTAGCTGTAGCATTTTCGATACCAAAGGGGTCCAGTATATCGGCCAAAACCTTGCTTATGATCACCTTGACGCCACAATATTCATGTGGGAATACATACATACATAAAAGTGCAGCCATATCATATGGTAATACAACAAGCCCTAAGTGCAGCATAATTTTCATCATTCAACTAAAATAAATATTTCATATTATTAAACCGCTCATGATAATTGGTGTAAATTTTCTGATGCTCTATGGACTAAGAGCACTTAATGTAGTTTTTTTCGTTTCCTCGGATCTTCTTAATCTAAACCGCTCATGATCTTTTTTTGTCCATCACCAAGAGGAGAGGATCCTCACCTATGTTTTCATTCAAACGAGAAATGTAGCTAGTGCAGGGAGAGCCGCGTCCGCGTGTAGATGTAGACACGCCACAGACCGGCGGCTACTTTCTGGACAGGATCTCAAACCTGACAGCCCAAACAATAAGATGATCGACAATGTTCCACACAGTTACATATGACATATTGATCAATTGCACATACGTGTGGTTCTCTTCGTTATGATCACGCCCAGTGCCATGACAAATAGCTAGGTCACAGTTTAGTCATGCTTATCAAGAAACAATGCAGTGTCCTGATGAATTGATGTATGTATACAATCGCAGTCTGTTTCAACTCTAAATGACAGATTTGATGGCGCATATACACATCTTGGGCATGCGAGGAATTTTCTCGGTAGCATCTGGTTTGACGTGTATGAACACATGATGCCCACCGTGTCACCATCCTTGTATGTTAAGACAGAGGGAGTTAGCTCCAACTTTATTTACATATTATTCCTTATCGTGCATCCCCCCTTGCCACACACCCTGGCCTGGTCCCGTGGGCATCAGACTCATTTATATTCAAAGAAAAGTTGTGTTGACACCACCACGGACGAACATGTGACCATGCCACCTTGTATGACAATCGTCTAAAATATGACTGTATCCAGAGCGCATTTTCAGCGGACGTGCACCTCGTAGGACGACGTTTTCGCACCCGCTCATATAAGGATCGTGATTCCCGCGGCGTTATCCAGGATGGCTTTAGAAACAGTCCAGGCTTCGTTATACATCAGACCGGTGGTATACAATATTGTATTGAGTCAGAACATAACGCGTCAGATTTAATGCAAGGTATAGGGTTTGGGTGAAGCCAAGGAACACGAACAGTGCTCAACTGGTTTAATGACATGACATGCCCGAGCTTTCCTCTCCAACTAGCCCCACATCACAATGAATGATCAGCTAATCCACCCCGTCATGCCAGTGAAAGATTCAAAAACCAGTCGTGGGATTTCTTTAGTTACGGTGATGCAGGATCCGATGGAGAATATGTGCCGGTCTCGTATAGGTGGCGATGATGGTTAAGTGATGAGTAATTAGAACTAACCATATTCTGTTTCGAAAAAAAACCTAACTATAATCTCATTTAAAAAAATAACTTATATATTCTAGCTAGGTACTAATGTATGCCTCGTACACCCTACGTGTGGCCCCTGTACTGAATGCCGGGTTAAACTTTGAATCTGGCTGCTTACGTTGATTTCTTCCAAAATTTACCTCGACTTTTAAGCAGGGGCCATGCTAAATGGAAAATAATTAATTAGCATGATTTGATCACTGCTGTTTACTTAAGAGAATACTAATGTTTTGGTTCTGTCAAACATGTTTTTAAGGGGACTGCTGAATCCCAACCAGGTTATGATGGAAGATTCTTGTGCATGGCCCGTGTACCTGCTCAACACCTACCAACAGGATAGTGGCTTCTAAAGCGAGAATACAAAGAGTAATAAAGGCATGGTGGGAATCCAAAGGAAACAAATGAGGCTGATACCGAGACCCGAGAGAGTCGTCCTCCAAAACGACTTATTTGGACCGTATCCTGCTTTTGCAGCAATTGTCTAAAATGTATCACTGTGACCACCTTGTACGCGTATGAAATATGACTAGTTACCATCAGCAAATGACCGTGTCCCCCTTGTTGGTGAACTTCTCATTAAGCAGATGTACATATTTTCCTATGTGTTGTGACCTAGTTTTTTTTCAAACCAGATGCCAGTAGGGGTCAGGGTAGAACCGGCAACCTGAAATACCAAACCGAAATATTTCAAATACTATGCTTCCCTACATCAAATAACTGTGTGTCCCAACATATATAATCACACCTGTTTATACGTGTGGATCCTTTTTTTTTGTTCAGAAAAGGGGGAGTACCCCGGATTCATATGTGGTCTAATCTGTAACTCATTTCTCGTAGCTCTAGCATTTTCGATACCGAGGGTTCGGTGTATTGGTCAAAACTTTGCTTATGACTACCTTGGCGCCACATATATGTATATCAGCCATACTATTCTTGTGGTAATACATACATACATACATAAAAGTACAGCCATACCATATGGTAATACAGGGTAAATTCATCATTCAACTAAAATAAATATTTTCATATGATACAGACCAATCAAGATAAGTGGTGTGAAGTTTCTAGTGCTCTATGAACTAAGAGTATTTAATGGAACTTTCTTGTTTTCCTCAGATTTTGATCTTGCAATTCCTGTGCCTTCTCCATACATAGATTTATACGATTTCTAATAACTAGTTCATCACAAGTAAGAGGCATTGGTGTGTTAGGTAGGCTCTATGCCAGGCCAAGGACTACACAGGTACATAAAATCAAGCTTTCAATTGCAGTGAAGTTAATCGCTAGCAATTTGATCTTAACCTTTACTTGCTCCTCGGCACCACTCGCTCCTCCAGGATTTTTTTTTTCTTGTATCGATCACCAGGAGGAGAGGATCCTCACCTATATTTTCATTCAAATGATAAATGTAGCTAGTGCAGGGAGAGGCATATCCGCATCTAGATGTAGACATGCCAAAGACCGACGGCTACTTTTTGGACTGGATCTTTAAACCTGACAGCTCAAATGATACGATCATTGACGATGTTCCACACAATTACATATTTATCAACCACACATATGTGTAGTTCTCATCCTTACCATCACGCCCACCGCAATGACAAATAGCTAGGTCACAGATTAGTTATGCTTAATGCCGTGTCGTGATGAATTGGTGTATGTACACAGTCACAGTCTTTTTGAACTCAAGGACAAGCGTGACGGAACATATATGCAGAGGCCGTCGTGATGCATTGATGTATGAACACATGATGCCCTCCGTGCATTTGGTTTAACATGTATGAACACATGATGCCCTCCATGATCACCATCCTTATATTTTAAGACATATGGAATTATCCCTGTATGTATGCTCCAACTGGTCGAGGGTTCAACCAGAAATTGCACTTGTGTATATCTTCTCGATCGACTGACAAAATTAAGGTGGCTAGCACTATGGCATGTTGTTAAGTACAATCTCACCCCGTCCATAATTGATGGATAGGATCAGCCACTTGCCTAATGGTGAAGGATATTTTGTGACGCAATGAACAACCATTGGCCACGGAATAAATCTAGTGTCAAACCCATGTGTTCCGACTCAGCTGGGTAGCTCGTCGACGAATTCTTCATGGGTGTCACATTCACTGCATTTATCTTCACAGAGAAAACTTGTGTTGACACCGCCATGGACGAACATGTGACCATGTCTACCTTCTACAATCATCTAAAACATGACCAGTCACCATCAGCAAATGTAACTAGAGAAATAATCTGGGTACAGTAAATCCCTGTTGGTGAACTCCACGTTAAATAGATGTACTGATATATTTCAATCAAAATTTGAATTTTATATATGTTTCTACCTAATAACGTCCATATATAATATGGTAAAACATGACACATGAAAAAAGTACATCCATGATATTCATATGGTAATACCACACTTTCCTGAAAAGGAGGATAACCCCTTGCCTCTGCATCTACGATAATGGATCATAATCTACCGGTAAAATGACATATGACCCTAGAATGGGTGCAAACCTCACAGAAAACACTTTCAAGAAGGAGTCGCTGCTCAAACATTGACGCTGTTGTTTCAAATCAAAAGGTTAACATGGGGCTATCACCTCCAAAGCAAAGTTTCGAGCCAAGACCTTCTAGAAGGAAACGTCATACGACATCAACGATGCCTGATGTAGCCAAAAAGCATTGATCATGTGTTTTTACCCGGAGAAGATTCAAACTCAATACCAAATCCCCTAATGCTACGCTGCACCCTCTCTGTTGACATGCTTACTGCTGCATCTTCTAGCCGGCTCCCAACATAAAAAAAAAAAAAAAAAATCTTAGCCCTGCTCGTGGAGATGGAGAATTCGCGAGAAGCATGTTCAAAATGACACCTCGCCCACTTCTGGTCGCTGGTGCACCACCATCATATTGTGTTTCCCGTTGTATGCGCCAATCTGCTCAGCTAGATCTGCAGGCCAGCGGCCTCCCTATGGCACGACGTGATGGCGCCGCTGGCCCAGCACAACTCAACTGGCGGACGCCACAAAAACCTCAGTGGATGGATGCCCAAGATGCATCAGATGTCAGTCACCATAGTTGGCACTGCCTCAAATCCATTGGAAAGTACCACGGCAGAAGCCTTGTTGCTGCCGCAAAATTGCCCACAATATTCTTCATACAACTAGAAAATCCATAATTGTATATTGCAGTCTCGTGGTGTAATCTTATCATGCTCTATTGATTAAGAGAATTTATGTAATTTGTTTTTTCTTCCCTTGCATTTCATTTTTTAGATTACCCTTGTATTTCATTTTTCTTTTACCAGAAAACGATAGAACAATCGTTCTACAGTTAGTAAAATTAATATTTGTATAGATGAGCGAAAAAAGAAGTGAATAGAACGATAAAGGTTCACTCATATTTTCTTGATCCTAAAATTGTTATGACGGCGTGGACAAATTTATATGATTTTCATTTTTTTGCAGGTGAAAAAAATCATATAATCAGCGACAAATTTATATGATTTTCGTACATAAAATGCTTTGGTTGGGCTGGTGGGCTCTGTAAGCAGAGACAAGGCGTACACACGCACATATAATCAAGCTTTTACACTGATTAATCCGGGGGGAAATGACGGTTAACCTGTGAAACATTTCACCACTCACACTGTGCTCGCTACACCAGCATATTTTAAAATTTTCACCGGGTGGTGGGTGGGTGGGGGCACGGCATACTGATCAACCCCACATATCGTCTGGTTCGCTTCTATGATAAATACGCCTTGATGAGCCGATGGACTAGTCGTTTACTTTCCATCTACGTTTTAATGGACATGTAACAAGTAATGGTCATGTTAAAGCTTAATGAGACTATGCTTACCAAGAAGCATAGTGATGTTGGTTCTTAGCAGCCGCGCTAGGTTATGTATGTGTCTTAATTGATGACTATGCTTACCATCAACGAAGCTGATAAGATGATCGTACCGGCCGTGCCAGTGGCATAATAGTCAACATATTCTGACGGCCTCAATGAGTTTTATCATCGATTGTTCTATGTCGTGTGCACGTGGATGAGCATCTATATTGTCATTCATTATGCGGCTACAGATCTTTTAAATCATATAATCTAGATCATCAACGTTTCTTATTTTTAGATACAAGTATATATACCCTTTTTATTTTTAGATTAATGACTAATTTTCTTGCTAGGAAGTACTGTGAATCTCATATATATTTGTTTTTATTGCCTTAAATGTACCGCATGGGCTATATGTAAGTCGTTGGGGAAAATATCGCGTACGTCGATTTCGCCTGAGAGGAAGACAAAGGTCGTGGCACAGCGCAAGTCCGGAGCCGACGACGACACTGCGAGAGGCAGCGAGCTGCAATGACAAGAAAGGCTGAGCCAGGACCTCGTTAGAGATGGGGACAACGTTGTGACTAGTAGCGAGTTGCGGCATCCGAGGCGAAGGCGAGAAAGCAGGTTGACGGATGCGGGCCGGGGGGTGCAGGGACGTCAGTGTTGCTGCAAATCGGTGTGGCGTAGGGGGGGCGTGGCGGTGGCGGCGGCAAGCAACAGCGATAGGGGTGTTTGAGGGGCGGCTAGGCGACGCACGACAGTGCCTGCCAACCGCAGGTGGTGGAGTTAGGCGGATGGTGCTTGGCTAGTCGGCGGCACATAGAAGAAAGAAAACAATAGATGAAGAAGAACCCTGGTGCTATCATGATCGTTGGATGCTGATCGGACGCTCCAGAGAAACCGACTTACACAAAAATAAATTCAAGCTCTCGTCAAGCCATTTACCCATGGCCAAGCCTTATAGATACTTATTTATTTTTAATCACCGAATAGGAGAGGGGTTTTTCTACACCCAGAAGAGCTTGAGCACTAAGAGGGTGTTTGTTTCCAGGGACTTATTGGTTTAGGGACTTAAAAAAGTCCCTATAAATCCCATCTAAACCAAACAGGAGGGACTTATAGGGACTTAAAATGGGCATTTGGGACTTATCAAATAAGACTCTCAAGGATGGACTTATAGTTGTAATATGGTCTTATAGAGACTTATAAGTCTCAGGAACCAAACAGGTAGGAACTTTTTAGCGACTTGGGACTTATAAGTTGAGACTAAAAAAAGTCCTAGGATTTATGAACCAAACAGGCCCTAAATACTCAGTTGGTCGTGTATAAAGGCCCGTTGGTAGACGTGCTCTAGCTGGAAGGAGCAGGGAGTACAGGATTACACACGCACACATACATCCAAAGCTAGCTTGCATTTCATTTGCAGTGCACTCAGGTAGGCACCATGACGCTCAAGCTCCTAATGGAAGTGAGCCCGCAGGAGCTGCTGGAGTCTCTGGCGGAGCTCCAGAACCACGTGCTCGGCTACGTCAAGTCCACGTCGCTCAAGTGCGCCGTGGACCTCGGCATCCCGGCCGCCATCCATAAGCGCGGCGGCACCGCCACCCTGGCCGACATCGCGGCCGACGCCAAGGTGCACCCGGCCAAGGTCGCCGACCTCCGGCGCATGATGGCGCTGCTCAGTGCCTCGGGCATCTTCACCACCACCGCCGCCGCCGGCGCCGGGGACGACGGCGGTGCGACCGACGACACGGCCGCCGTGCAGTACGGGCTGACCACGACGGGCCGCTTCCTCGTCGGCTGGCGCAACCTGTCCCCCGTGGCGCCCTTCTTCGTGAACTCTCTCATCGTCTCCTCCTTCTTCGACCTGCCTGCCTGGCTCACGAGCGAGCCGGCGCCGGCCGGCGCTGCGTCCCTCTTCGAGCAGGCGCACGGCTGCTCCCGGCAGGAGATGGCGGGCAAGGACGCCGGGTTCGGCGGCGTCCTCAGAGACGCCATGACCGCCGACAGCGAGCTCTTCCTGGAAGTCATTATTGTTGACAAGGGCCGCATCTTCCGCGGGGTGAGCTCCATCGTCGACGTCGGCGCCGGCAACGGCGCCGGCACGCGGGTGGTCGCCAAGGCGTTCCCGCGCATCAAGTGCACCGTGCTGGACCTTCCTCAGTCCGTCGGCCAGGCCGCCGCCGCCGGCGACGACAACCTGAGTTTCGTCGCAGGTGACATGTTCGAATCCATTCCACCGGCGGATGCTGTCCTGCTCAAGGTAGGTACCCATCCATGAATATCACGTATTGGTACCTCGTGGTCACGTCAATGATAAATTGCATCCCAAACAGTGGCACTCTCCGTCCACACATAGTGCAATTGGTGTTCCGTTTTCTTTTCTCTTGTCAAAACATTTATTTTTCTTCGAAATTGCTCTCTGTTCTAGAATGTTCTGCGTGACTGGGGCCACGACGACTGCGTCAAGATACTTCAACGTTGCAAGGAAGCCATCCCCGCCAGGAGTGCCGGAGGGAAGGTGATAATCATAGACATGGTAAGAGGGTCTCTGCTCGGCGATAAGAAGATCGCCGAGGTGGAAGCCTTGCAGGACATGTTCGCGATGTGCACCAACGGGGTGGAACGGGACGAGAGCGAGTGGAAGAGGATCTTTTCCGACGCTGGATTCGGCCAAGATTACAAGATCATGCCGGTGTTGGGTCCCTTATCAGTGATTGAGATCTACCCATGAAAAGCCGGCAACTAGACCGTACTAATGGACACCCTACCGTATGTTGCACGTATACCTGAACTACAACAGTTTTATTATTGGTATGTGCACATGAACTGTCTGTATTGTTAATAAGCAGGCTGCCTTGTTAAATATGCCTGTATTGTCATTTTTATACCTTCTAGTATCTCTCAGCTACTCCAGCAACATGTATTTCGGTACAGAAGGAGTATTAAATAAGCGTAGCTCTTTCTAGAATTTGTTGCTGTACTTTGTCAAGCTATATGTCATGTTGAGGTCGATGGTTGGATCTTATTTCTCCTAGCAAGTTAACAGTTTTAATGATATTTTCAAATTTGATATTCTATTTTATTCAAGGGAAATACTTGTGGTGGCAATGGCCACTCCTTTTTTTTGTTCTGAATGATTTTGATGCATTTATAGTCGTGCCGAGCAAGACCAAGCCCAAGATATCTTTTTTGCGGGGGAAACTTCAAATGTGTTCATAATCAATCATGATAGTACAAAGAACCACTGGAGATAACAAAATTTACAACTAGTGTCATCGTCGGCCGTCCCTCATCAGAGCTGGGCAAATCTTGTTGTAGTATACTGTCAGGAAGTCATCGTGCTAAGCCCCCACATGATCAGAGTAGCAACCACTGCCGTGAAGAGAGTCATAGGTCAGAAGAAACCAACCTGTAAACACCCAAACGAAGACAACACCAAACAGATCCAATGAATCCCGTGAGATCCGACGGAGACACACCTCCTGATGCCCTTCGATGACGCTAGCCGCACTATCGGGGACCGAAGTGTGAGGCATTATTCCTATTGAGGGACGCCACACAGCCCCAACCAGACGCTGAACATAACAAGAA
>NC_041390.1:7887559-7904065 GCF_002162155.2 Triticum dicoccoides | reverse complement strand
AGGAGGAGGAAAGCCTTGGTTCTTTCCTTGGACGAGGAAAGAGGCGTGCTAACACTGCCTAGAGGCCATCGAGGATGGGATGGACCGGCGGCGGAAGGAGGAGGAAAGCCTTGGTTCTTTCCTTGGACGAGGAAAGAGGCGTGCTGCTATTTCCAAGACATCTGGACGTTCATATTTTATTAAACATATATAGATGGAATGATACATTTATTCAAACAAAAATGAATTGAGGTTTACGCATTGAAGCTTTGCATGGCGAACTAGATAATACTAACACAATATGTTGCACATGTATACTTCAATTTTGTATACTCGCGCATGAACCCCCTGCTTGTTATTAATACACATATATTTATGAAACTATATGCATTGTCCATTCCAATTTAAATGAAATTCTAGCTTTACCCTAGGTCAAACTTCTATATATCAATATTTACAACACAAAAGGGCACACTATATTATTTGATGTGGTAGATATTCATATTTCATCAAATTTAGAAGAAGTTTGATTTAAGACAAAACTGAAGCTTCAGTTAATTTGGATGGTTGGAGTACCATTTTGACTGATTGGATTTTATGTGTCTGAGCAGGTAACTATTTTTTAATGATATTTTTAAAGTTGTTGATGTTTTGGTTCTATCTTGTCCAAGGGAAATTCAAGAGGGGAAGCCACCACACGACCCACAGTGACAATTCCAAACAGAAATCAAATTCCTACACTCCCCTCCTTTGCCTTAAGATTGGATTATAAACCACTCCCCACTACATATAGGCCTAGGTAGAAATGCCTCCTTCCTCGGCAAGGCCATTTTCAAACATCTACATACACTACGAGAGATCTCCCGAGTTAGGATTGGGGATGGCTCATCCACATTCTTTTGGTTAGATCGTTGGCTACTTTCAGAGCCTCTCTCCACCACCTTCCTAGCCTGTTTTCACGCCACACAAAGCCAAGTGCCTAGGTCAAAAATATTGTGATGGATGGGTCCTTGAGACTATTATTGTAGGATGTGCACCTATCTGGAGCTCCGGACAAATGATCAGTGCTCAATGGGGCCGCCTTCTCCACCAAGGGCGCCTATGACGCCCTTGCTTCTCAGCTGGCAGATCCAACCTTGCTCACATTTGGGACTCTCATGTTCTTAGCAGGGTTCGTGTGTTTGGATGGCTCTTCTATCTCAATAGGCTTAACACTCGGGCCAACCTACACCGCAAGACCATCATCGACTCGTCATCATGTCCCCGTTGCAATGATGCGCAAGAAGATCGTGCTCACTTGTTCTTCACTTGCCCTGCTGCTGTTTCCATTTGGGAAGCACTTGGGCTACATCCATGTTCCTCACCTCTGGTGAAATTATGGAACTCGCCTTGTCACCCAACCCTGCCAAGGTCGATTTGGCCGTTTGTCTTGCTGTTGCTGCTCTAGAAAATCTGGGATGCACGGAATGCGATGACCTTTAGGGAGTGAATCAAACCCCCAATGATGTCATTCGGGATGTAATTTCTGACCTCACTCTTTGATCTCACCGTATTAGAAAGGCGGATCAAAAAATCCACGCCGGATTGCGGCGGGATTTTTTCTCATCTCGCCTCTCATAAAACTTGTTGTTTAAACCCTTTCGAAATATATTCATGCGGGGGGCCTTTCCCCCCGTTGACAGTCTCAAAAAAACTATGCAACGGCAAAAATGGAAAATATGAGGAGAGCTATACAAATAATTTTAACAAAAATTTCATCAAACCCAACCACTTTTTTATAACAGTTATGTCAAGCACATAATGCTTAAATACATACCATGTATTTATTTGTGGTGCAATCAAACTTATGCATTGATCTTATTGTATTTAGATTTCGTGAATATATGAGTCAACCTAACAACAGATGAGAAGACAAGTCCCGTCGGGCCGCAGTGCCGTTACCCCGTGGTTCTCCCTGCAGCTGCACCAACCCATGCCGCCACTGCGTCGCCTTTTCGGGCTGTAGCGCTGCAGCGCACGGTCCACGCCGCCGCCCCGAGGCCGTTCCGGCGGTTGCACCGACCCACCCGTTGCTGCTGCATCGCCCCTTCAGGGCATAGTGCCGCGGCCCGCAGTCCACTGCCACGCCGAGGCGGTCCACTCCAGGCCAAGCCCATGGATACTCTGACCCTCGCAGTGCCACTGTGTTGCCTCATTGGGCCGTAGAGAGGGTGGCACTCGGTCCCTGCCGACGCCCTGACGTATTCCTGCCGCCGCCCCAACCCGCGTGTTGCCGCTACGTCGCCCCTTTGGGACATAGCGCCGCGGCTCGTGGTCCATCGCAGTCCATGTGCGTCGACTTCTGTGTGGTATGCGTCGTGCCACCTTCCTAGGCGTGGGAACGCCACTGTCCACGCCGGTCTTCGTCACGCTGTCGAGTTCTTCCTCGCCTACTTCAAGCACCGCAGCCGCGCTCCTAACCTAGTCATCGCTGCCTATCTATATATATATATATAAGTACAATGATCAACTTAAAGTATAAGACAAGGTAGGGTAAGATCCTGCGCTATCCTATCTTTTCTAATAATCATAATACTCAACAAAAAGTTCAACAAGTTCGAATAAAAAACACAATAGAATAAAAGAAAGACGAGAACCAGATGCAAAATAGGATTACATGACTCATTTACATAATCTATTAATAACACAACAACCAGATCGGTTGAACAACTCCCATTCGACCTTCTCCAAACTGTTGCACCCAAAACAACGTGTCCTTTCTTGACACAAAACAATGTATGAGTCAAACCAAGCAACTTCTTGGTCAATGAGTGTCGATTGATAATTACAGTGTCAGTGCATGGACGATCTGCTATGCACTAGATGCACCTGCAAGGCTGCAACCTGGGGTCCGGTTATCAAATGCATGCATCCGAGTTATTTTACTAGCATACCTTACACATGTTCATATGGTGTCACCATGTGTGAACGATCAAGACGTACGGGCGATACATTCACTGCCCTTGAATAAACGAGTTAATTGGGTGGAAAAGGTAGAGATCTGCATATCCGTAACATGCATGCACCATCATTATTTTTGCATTTTTGTTGTTGGTAGCTTACCAATTAAACTCGCACGCTTGGCTGCCTATGATTGCAATAAAAACCATGCATAAATTCATTCCCATTTCCCGTGCTCCACACCACCCCACATGGGAAGAATACTAAAACTGAAAGAAAAAAAAAGGCCATATAAATAACTTCTGTTGTACCTTGTGCACCTACAAAATCGGTTCATTTGTGATATGTGCGGAAAAGAAAAGAGAGAAATGAATAATAATATCATGTACCCGCAAAAAAATAGTATCATGTGCTTTTCACCAATCCCTTGTTTATTTTGGTGCAGTCCTCGCCACCTGGGGCCTTCCCGCATGCCATTGCAGAATCCATATGTGGGGAGGAGGCAGCCCACAAATAGAAGAACCATCAGATCCAGCCGGTCGACCACGACGTCCATGGAGCGCGGGGGAACAACATGGCCTGGCCTGGCAGGGGGGACGCGACGGCGGTGGTGGTGAGGATGCAGAGGCAGTCATCGTCGACGGGGCAGGTGGTGGGATGGCGGCGACGATGTGGTGCCTGATGGCGGGGGGGGAGTGTCGCATGGCGAACCTCGCGCTGGCGGGTTGCGTGCTCCTCGCGCCGGTACCTGCTCCGGGAAGAGGATGGGTGGTGGGGCAGTGGTAGCCGCGTCCCGGGTGCCCGCCGCCCTCCCTGTGCACATGGTCACCATCAGCCCCATTGCTGGACTCTGGTAGTCGCCATCGCCCATCGCTGACTGAGTAGGAGGGGATATGGAGGTCGGCGAGGGGCATGGTCTTGCATGCAAGCTCTGACATGGTGTGCGTGTTCTCTCGCAACACCGCTGCCAGACAGCTAGCACATAAGCTGATTGATGAGATGAATTAAAATGCTTCTAATTTGTTAGGCCCTCAATATTCCAAACTGAAATCGAATGAAAGAAGGATCAGGATTTCTAATGGATGCTAATACATACTTCCAGATTTCAAATGGATGCTGGTATTGTTGGCTGACATCTCCGAGGCTGTACATCATGATGGTTACCAAGACACGACAATGATCTCAATTCTACATACCTGAATGGAATACCATGACTGCATACCTCCATATCGGTTTGGATAGTAGATGCAAAGGTTGGTTTGTTTTAATCCCACCTCGGTTTCTTGCACACAATACTTCCAGTTTATATACGTTTTTATGTTTGCTGGGTATCAAGGAGTTGTCCTGTGAAATAAAGAAAGGAGAATTCAAGGAAGGAAATAAAATTGAGGACACTGAATATAGATTCAGAAAAACAATAGAATAAAATTGTGGACTGCATGAGGCACGTTTGGACATCTCAGGCTGCTCGGGATGATGCTGAGTCAGCCACGCAACATAAATTACGCGGTGGTCAGGTTAAAATTATGGCCTTCGTCTCTTGATTGTAGCAGACTCTATTCCACAAGGTCACAACTTTTAGCATAGGGGCTAAACCTAAACCTCAATGTTTTCAAGGCGTGGTGCGTGATGAGTAACTACACAATGCTTTGCCTTTTTAGTGCCAACACTTAATAGATTAGGAGAGCAGACATTGCACAAATGAATCCTATCATTATGTTGAACTAACAAATCTAACATCCCTTCTGAACTTCGGATGATACAAGTAAGGAAAGTAAACAGAAATCCTTGATAAACCAAAATTTCTAATGAAAAAACTCAATTACTATGTTGCAAACTGTGAAGACCCATCAGCATAGAGATCATCCAGTACCTAGATAGTGGTGACACTACACATAATATTGTACAAAGATCATAGTGGTTAACTTATATTTTCAGCGTTATTTTCCGGAACAGCAATGCACACTGTCTGTTGTACCTGAGCAACGGCCCACAACGGCCATATGAAATAGCATAATCTACACCCCAAATGGAGCGACCTTGTTTTCCACTTAAAATTTATATAATCTACATTGATCATTACTACTGAATCGGCAGAAACAGCAGCAGCAAATAGTAATAATACTAGAAGTATTGTGCACTACAACAGATCAATCATCAACAAAGATCAAAACATGGCTTCAGGGCAATGATAACTGCAGCATGGTAAGCATATACTGTATTAAATTACAAGATGACTGTAATTTGCCACTTCACCTTGTGACCTTCAGCGGCTAGGTTCTCCTGGACTGAAGGTGCCTCTGGTCAGACAGTAATACTCTCTTGTGCCTGCACATCTTCAGCTCCGCAGCTCCCTCCAACTGCAGCTGCTGTGTAGTAGTCTGATGCCATTATCCTGTCCAACTTAGCCCTCACCACACCAACTACAGCCAAAAGCCACAGGTTTGAGTCAGCAATCATTTCCAATAAAAACAAGATAACAAATCTAATATATCAATAACACTCACAATGCAAGTAACAGAGGTGCCAGGGTGGATCGGCTCATTGGCGTGGGCGAGCCATAAGTGGGCGTGATGGCCACATGCCTGGAGTGCGTCGCGGCTGGGGACACCCACTACAAAAGCAAGGCGCTCGATGGTGGCGAAGGTGGGCTTGAGCGCATCACCTACTTCTGCTCCTGGTTAAGCGTCGTGCCAACGGCGACACGGATCGCCTAATCCATCTGCTTGATGTGGTTCTGCTTCTTGCGCACACAGCGCAAGCGGCCACGGCCATGGCGACCGTGTGCCGTCAAGGTCAACGACCACATGCACGACAACATGGGACCAGATCCACGATGTAGGGCCGCTCAGGAACGAACATGTTGAATTCACTCGATGGAGGAGGTAGTGTGGGCTGAGAGAGCGGTGCTGGAAAGCTACGGTTCTCACCAGCGGTGGCTAGAATTGACCGACGGTCGTGAGGTGAGGTGGAGAAGGGGATGGAGGAGAGCTTTAGTGAGGGAGTGAGAGAGTTCGTGAGGGAGGAGAAAACGACAGAGACTTTTTTTGAGGGTTATAAAACGTGAGACATGGAGGAGAGCACACACATACACAGGGGGCCGGCGCGTGGCACCGTGAGTTGGCTGGCTGGGGCGGCTGGGCCAAGACGGACCGTCCCCTAAGGTAGAAAAATAGCATGTTTATTACTCCCTGTATTTCTCTACTTTATTTATCCTTTTCTTTTGAAATTCTACTTCATCTATCTATATATCTATCTTTACCTCTTTACCTAATAATAAAGAGAATTGGGTTTCTGTCGTCCGTCATAAGAATTACCCCCGTAGTTGCTAATAATTACCCCCTTGCCACCGGTAAGTGAAAAAAAATTCTCAAGTCGCCGCTAGCTTTAGTTTATTATGGGTGAAAGTCCTTTATATGCCAAAAGCGTTTGTGTAGCCCAGTGGCATGTGCCTCACGGCTGCAAGGGGAGTTCCGGGTTCGATCCTTGGTTCTTACATGTATTTTTTCTGTTTTTATTTTTTTTATACTTTGCTTTGTTTGGGAGTCAACCTTCTGTTTTTATTTTTTTTATACTTTGCTTTGTTTGGGAGTCAATCTTCTGTTTTTATTTTTTTTATACTTTGCTTTGTTTGGGAGTCAACCTGCAGTTCAGAAAAAGAGAGCCGAGAAAATTAGTTGTAACACGCTAGATGTTTACAAATGCATAAATTGGCATCATTTTGTTAGCCATTTTGATCGATCTCACATTTAACTGATAGCTTCAGTTTAGTTTATACACAACCGGAAAAAACACAGTGCATGATGAACACAAAAGGTGGTATCATGCATCAGAAGAAGATTCACTTACTTTCTCAAGTGAAATCAAAATACTGGCCCTGTAGTTAATCAAACAAGCAAGCAGTAGCAGTATTATGCTACAAGAATAATACAAGTCAGCTAGCACTGTTATGGAATTGTGTTTTTAGTACTTATCTTCAATGTATATATTGTAATTTACGTTCTTTTGCATATTTTGGTTCCAACATTAGCATATTTTTGATCTAGATTATCAGATTAGCACATGTACTTTTAAAAAGGGGTGTTAAGGCAATCATGTAGTGCTGCATATATAACATGGAATTCAAGTTCTGACCAAATCACTAGAAACATATAGCAGTCTTTCTTCCAGATGATCGACAGAAAAGTAAAATTAGGAGGAAATACTCAAATCACATATCAATCGCATTTCAACCCTAATAACAGTTCGTCAATTATCATTCATTTGCAGATTTTTTGTTTTGCCACGTTGAGTAAAAATCGAGCACAATTCCATATATGTGTGTGTGTGTTAATTGATGGTGGTCTGATATATCTTTATTGACGTTCGTATCAGATCCCGGTAAAATATCCTTCATTTTTATTTCAGTTGTTTTACTGAGATTATTTTCCTAGGAAACTACCATTGCATGTGCAGAAAACATAACATCATAAAATACAACATCTCGTCTTTATCTTGGCGAGTCCGATTATGCATATATTATTTTGAGATTATATGATGAGCAATGATAGCGTGGACAACTTTATTCAAACCATGATCTTACTTCTTACATAAGATATATAGATGAAAAATATAATGTACAATACTCCTAAGGCGGATATGATATTAGGCAATGGTATGTACACTTTCATGTCATTGTACACAATAGTAAAAAAAAAGGCGTCAATCCAGATACGACGAGGACGCAAAAGCACATACTCCATCCATCCCAAAATAAGTGTCTCAACCTTAGTACAACTTTGTATTAAATTTAGTATAAAGTTGAGACACTTATTTTAGAACGAAGGGAGTATAATCCTTTCATTTTTTTCATGCATGTTTTCACACCATGACAATGTTTTACTAGCGTGTTCCCCGTTGCAACGCACGGGCAATTTTTCTAGTGAATAATAATATCATGTACCCGCAAAAAAATAGTATCATGTGCTTTTCACCAATCCCTTGTTTTTTTTGGTGCAGTCCACAAATTGTCATACTTTTGATAAATTTTGGTAGGAGCAAAAATGTGAAGTAAACTTTGTTAAAGTTTGTTGGGTACATACTACCTCCGTCCTGGTTTATTAGTCCCATTTATAATTTGTGCCAAATTTTGATTGCAAATTTAACTAATAAAATATTGTTGCATGTTATCAAAAATTATATCGGTGGATTCATATTTAAACATAGTTTTTAATGATATTATTTTATGTGACATGCATTAAAAATTATTAGTTAAATTTAAAGTTAAAATTTTGCACAAATTACAAAGGGGGGCAATAAACCTGTATGGAGGTAGTACAACCTAATTTCCAATGCTATGACCAAATCATGCATATAAAACTTTTCTTGTAGGTCTCTTCTATGGGCACACAAGCATCCAAGACGATCAATCTCTAATCAATACAATACCATCCTTTGCGAGGTAGTTCTGCATGGATGCTTTTTTGGAGAGTTCTTCCTTCAGCCTTGTGGCCTTAAGATTTTGTACCCATCGTAATAGATTGATGTAGATGTGGAATACCTAATTCTGATTTGATCATTTGTTTCACTGTATATTGTTCTTTTGTTAGAGCAGTTTGGTTTTATTTGGGAACCACATCAGATCAATTTACACCTAATCATTATCTCGTCTTCATTATCTAACACTTGCACAACATTTGACTCATGTACTGAGAGTTTGACATCCAGGACCCAGCTCTTTATAAAGTCTGGTCTCACCGTGTACATACGGATCTTCAACGGTCGCACCTAGTAAGCATGATTTGGCCAGTATATTGAGAGGCTGACATCTGGGACCCAGCTTGTGACAAAGTCATCTCCTAGTCGTGTGCATGCATGTCTCTCTTATGATCGCGCCAAGTATGCATCTTCCGTCTCATGTGTGGCTGACATCCGGCCTCTGCCAGGTCGAAACTACCTGACGTATAGCCAATGAGGTGTAACTGACCAGTGCCATCAAGGAAAAGAAGATTGCCCTCATTTCTATCACGAACAATCTTGCCATAGATTGTCCAAAAAAAACGTCATACAAGTACCAGGGCGGCACATGAGCGCACTTCCAGATCGATTTCTTGAGATATTGTCATGGATTTTCTTCTTCATAGTAAAGCGTCGCCGCATGTATGACCAATCGCCTTTTCCGTCATGGATGTGGCCACTTCTATGACACTTTAACTTTTCCGTTAGGACGTTTTGTCACAGAAATCCATTTTTTCTTGTAGTGGCAGGAGAGAGGGTAGCAACATGCAGTTATGAGGGCCATCGATCCGATCTGGAGCAAAGTAAGGACACACACACACACACATGGAGGGGCGAGAGAGAGAGGAGAAGCATTCTCAAGTTGGGGAGAAGAAAGGGAAAGATATCCCATGCGCAAGATAGTTGTAGACTTTGGAGAAAGGGACACGTATGGGACCACTAGGCAGATGTTGTGCGCAAGAGGTGATAGCCGCTTGTGCCATGCTCCTCCTTCAAAGCTGAGTTGATGCCTCTCACTTCTGCCTCCTCTCCGCGGTTGCACCTGCCGTTTCCTGAGCCCTAGATGAAATGTAGAGCACTTCCTCATTGGGACCCATGGTTTGACCCAGATACTCATGCGTCAAATCATGTAGAAAATCCCCATCCGTCCTAAGTCCTCCTATTTAACACTGCTTGTTGCATTGATTAATAGGGAAAACACGATGAGCCCCGCATTGGTATGACCCAATTACTTTATTTTTAATTTTTGCTAATCTCTCTCTCTCTCTCTCTCTCTCTCTCTCTCTCTCTCTCTCTCTCTCTCACTCTCTATCGTCTAGAACATATGCTCATGCGATTTAAAAAATCAATTATTTACAAAAAAATAAAAGAAAGAGAAAAGAGTAAAACTGAAAATAAACAATAGGGAGAAACCAAAAAGGAAAAAATAAAGAAAAACAAGACAAGAAGAAGAAGAAACGTTGAAATTGCCAATGAGCCGGTTCGGGCGAGCAAGCTGTAGGTAAATCCTATTCCCCTCATAGTTTAATAACCATGCCCCGGGGGATTGTAGGTACTCTTTCAGCCATTTTTGTGAACTTTCTAGAATGTTCCACTATACTTTTCTGGTGTTTTTCTTCCCTTTTTGTTGTTGTATTTTTACTATATGTACTTTTATTATATTTTCGCGTGACCATTAACAAAATATACTGTCATTTTGAAAATCCATTTTTTTAAATACGTCAATATTTTACATTTCACAAACATTTTTGAAATTCATGAAACAAATTAAAAATTGTGAACATTTTCCAAATCCATGAAGCCTTGTTAAGTTCATGATTATTTTTTGAATTCATTATTTTTAAATTTTTACTGAATATTACTTAGATTTTCGTGATTTCTTAGGATCTTTATCATTTAAAAAAACTTTGTCTACTTTTTTAAAAATCATTAATTTATTTTATAAATTTATAGAAGTCTTTCTAATTTGCGGCCATTTTTTAAATCCATGAACGTTTTGTTCAATTTAAAAATGGTGAAAATTTTGAAATCTTCAACTTTTTAAGAAGTCATGATTATTTTTTGAATTCATGATTTTTTTAAAATGTGAGAAAACCAATGGCCATTTTTTTCTGAGCCAGATCTCTTGATTTTTGGGACGAAGCAGGAAAAGTAAACGAAGTGAGCAACAAGCGGGAAAAAACAGAGTGAGTGAGCACTCTAGAGCCGCGGGTGAGCGAGCGTATATTAAGCGGTGCCTACGTAAATATTTGTTGGCGTTCTGGGATATTTTGCCACAATGAGCGGGGAACAGAGAGTCTCATCGGCACGGCATAAGATTCATAGGCACATGTTGTCCGTAAGTGGTCTACTCCAGCAGTGGTGCCAGTAACAAAAAGTTGTGGGTTCAGGTGCACTAATCTATCTAGAATGTCCTAATTTTGCAGAAATATGGATAAAACTAAGCTTGCTATCAAAAAAGTTGTGGGTCGGCTGAACCCACAGCGTACACATGAAATCGCCACTGGTCTACACCACAGTCAAACAAACCCATCGTTTTCACGAGGAATAAAAATGCTTAGAGCAAGCTTACTGCAAATGATGTGCATTATGTTACACGCCAGGGCTGTATATCGCTTACTACGATGTGAGTATAAGTCTTGCCACGGCCGGAGAAAATTTTGATGTGCAAAACATTGTTAACTGTTAGAACAATTTTAAAAGTCACAAACTTTTTTTTGATGGTATGAAACAATTTTCTCAATCACGTAAAACATTTTTTACATTGTGTATAGTTTTTCAAATATATCATGATTTTATTAAACATGTTAACATTTTTTAAATATTTCAAAAATTAATCTGAATGGTATGAAAAAAATTATTTGATCATGCAAACATTTTATTTGAATGGTATGAAAACATTTCTCTAATCATGCAAAATATTATTTTTTTAATCCAAAAACATGAAACACGTGAACATTTTCAAAACGTGATGAACATTTCCTTTGAATGTCACAAACAGTTTTTTTAATTTTGTGTACCCATGATTTACAATAAGTTAACATTTTTTGAATGCATAGTGAATGTTTAAAAAAAATTATAAGTAAAGTATCTTTTTCAATTTTGTATCAAACTATTTTCAAATATATAGTAAAGTAAAATAATAAACCAAAAAGAAAAAACATATCCGGACATGCGGTGTGCCGAGGAATGCCTTAACCAACGCGTACCGCGTCAAAATGTCGCTGTTTCACCATAAGCGATCGACGAACCAATCGCAGTGGGCTATTTAGCATGTACACGGATCGTAGTTTTGAGCAGCTTCAACTCCGTTTTTTCTGGTTTTAGGCACATTTTAGAAGGTTCCTGGACGAATTTTTCTGATTTTCAGTTTTGTTTTGGTAAAAAAAATCTTTTTTCCTTTTATCCACTTTTATGTTTCTTTTTATTTTGTCCTTTTTGTTTCTTTTTTCGATTTTCCTTTTTCAATTTGATTTTGATTTTAATATTTTTTCAAATTTTGTTCAGATTTTCATTAAAACTAACCTATTTTTATAATTTGTTAACAAGTTCAAGAAATGTTTGAGTATCAAAAAATGTTCCTGTCTTTAAATTTTGTGCAGATGTTTAACAAAATTCAGGAATTCCAAATAAGTTTCTTTCCTAAAAAATTGTTCACAAATTGAGAAAATGTTCAGGAATGTTACGGATTCAAATTTTGATCAAAAATTGAAAAAATATTTGCATTTCTGAAAATGTTCTAGAATTTTAAACGATGTACGAGATTCCAAATTTTTGTTTGGAATTTCATGAAATGCTCCATTCTTTAGCGATTTCAAAAAAAATTCACAATTCAGAAAATGTTCAAGAATTTTTAAAAAATGTTTTCTATTTCATTTTTTGTTCGGAATTTCGTGAAATATTCCATTTAAAAAATCCCTGAAATTCATAAATTGTTTGCGGTTTCAAAATTTTGTTCCAGATATCATAAAATGTTCCGCCTTTCAAATATTTGTTCAAAAATTCAAAAAAAGTTTGCGGTTTCCAAATTTGTTCACAAATTCAAAAAATTGTTTACGTTTTTCAAAAAAATGTTCAATTGTTCCGCGTTTTAATTTTTTTATTCACCGGTCCAAAAAATGTTCTTGTCTCTGAAAATTTGTTCAGAAATTCAAGAAATGTTGGCGCTTTTTCAAACTATACATTGAAAAACGTTCACCCCGGTAACTAATTCAGCTTCGCTAGAATTGCTAGTTTCGGTTCGCTACAACACTGGTTCCGGTGAGAGAAATACTAGTTCCTTACACTTTTTTCTTTGTATTAAACGGTGCATGAGAGAAATACTAGTTCCTTACACTGGTTTCAGTTTGCTACAGCACTGGAAATTCTAGTTCTTTTCACTTGTGTTTGCTACTATTCATTCCTCAATAGACATGAGAGAAATATTACTTCCTTACACTTGTGTTCTTTGTATTGAATGGTGCAAATAATTTCCTGTAATCACATTTATACAACAGGGCTTCCGAATATTCAAATGACCCTTTCAGGGCTAATCAAGTTTGTACTGCATCAACACATGAGTTTAGGTGATATCAAGATCAGTATGTTTTTACTAAATAACAGAGGATAGTGAGACTGTTTTTGCCTAAATGATAATGTTTTATTAAAAAGGACATGCATTTCCGCACATCTACTATATCTAAATAGCTAGCCCCTACTACCAGGAGTTCTCTACTCTCTTCTTGAGCCACATCATCAAAATAAATATAGCCATTGGATATACTAGATCAATCTATAATAGCCAGCCGATGTGGACGTCGAAAGCCCTACGCTAAGATCCATGCAAGCATGCAGAAACTTGCGGTTGCATGCATGCAAGTGTGTTTTAAATCCCATCAATATGTATGTGCAAGCATGCAGAAACTCACAGTTGCATCCCATCAACGTGTCAAGAATCATGGTGTGCCTGATCTTCTTTCCTTATGTGTGCTCTGATCTATATTTTATCCACTTGCTTAATGGGAGCCTGAAGCATTGTAGGCGAACACGTACTTCAGACTCTAAGGAACTCATTTAGCAAGATTGTTTTCTACACGTGGAAACCAAGTACCAGCTTTTCTTGGTTGCAAAAAAAAAAAAACCACGAGCCTTTCTTTATGAGTGAGTCACGTACATGGAAAAACATAAATAATTATTTTTCGTGTCTTCTCTATGTAGAGTTGCGACGAGAGGAGCACAGATCCACCATCTAAATTTGCTTCATTTTATAGGATTTCCTACTAATTCTTTAAATAGCCAATGTGAATGCAATTCCATAAAATTGGTGATTTTACACATAGAGATATACGGCTATTCCGCAGCAACGCGCGGGGACTCATCTAGTTTGTTTAACAGTTTGTCTATCCAAATCTTTTTTATAACCAACTAACTAGTGGTATTTGTATTCTAATCATTTTGTTTTCATAGAAATGACAATGATCTTTCCCAACTAACCATCGTTTTCTTTTATTCTGCTGGTTGTCATTGCTATTATTATTTTCAACTTCAAGCAAAACTCCACTGCCAACAAAAAATTTCAGCTGAAAGAAAGAGTTCCATTGAAAAATGTTTCTCAAGTTTAATCCGTGTCAATGATAAATATGTTTTGATACTGGCCCCTGTACTTATTCAGTGGAAATTTTGTGCCCCAGTGATACTTTCCTCCTTAGCTTCATGAAATACAAAGATAGTTTCAGTTGTAAAGAATTTTATCTTGTGAAACAGAAGGTTCTTTTGTACTGCACAGTTCACAATCTAAGTTTTCCTTTGAAACATAAGAAAGAGATACAGTTTAGAACTGCAGAATACTTTTACTCATAAAGAAACAGTTCTCCATTCATACAGACGAAAAAAGAAACAGAAGGAAGCGAACAGAAACACTGAGTTCTCGCTTGCTCGCTCGTGAAACAGTAGAAATAGAAAACGGCCAACCAAACCCGCCAAGTGGAGGCTCTGTGCGAAACACCAGCAACTTGACGCAAAGAGCGTCATATAGGACCTCCCGTGTGCCGACGCTCCATCACCTGTCTCGCGTCAGACGTCCTCATGCTAATGTGCATTGGGCCTGGCCCATTTTACGGGGCAACAAAAGTGATGCCAATCTCCGAGTCGTTTCAAACAATGACGCGCGAGAGCTACTCGTTGTAAGTTCGCTTTAGGTCTGGTTTTTCTGGGTTTTTATACATTTTTTGTTTTTTCTTTGATTCTTTTTGTTTTTCACCGGTGTTCTTTGCCTTTTGTTTTTCTCTTCGTTATAACTTTTGTTTTCTTTCATCTGCACTGGTTTTCCTTTGTTTCTTCTTGGTTTTCACAAGATTGTCTTTCTCTTTCTTTCCTTCTTTGTTTTTCTTTGCTTCTTTTCTTCGGCTTTCATTGTATTTCTTTGTTTCTCTTTCTTTTTCACTGTTTTTATCCTGATTTCTTGGGCATTTTTTGTATGTGTTTTTCTTTACAGTTTTCATCGGTTTTAAGAATGTTTGTTGATCGTTTTGTTCATTGGTTTCATTAGTATTTTTCATTGCTTTTTCTATGTTTTCTTTGTTTCTTTGTCTTTTTTTATAAAACATAAACAATTTTCAAATATATCAATTAATTATCTTCAATACATGATTTTGATGTCTACCTTTTTCCATATACATTGTATAATTTTTTATACATCAGAAACATATTTTATATATGCCTTTAAAAAGTTTCATATGCATGTTTAATATTTTTCTAACACATGGTTAACATTTTCTTAAAATATATTTTTATGTCTACTTTTACACATTCCAGATTTTTTGTATATGTCAGAAACATTTTCTATATATATATATATATATATATATGTTTAAATAATTTCTAATACTTGATTAACAGTTTTTTAAAACATATATTTCTGAAAAGGACGAAAGGCGGTGTGGCGCGTCACCTCCGGGAAGGCACTGGAGCACCTGACAAGTGGACTAATCGAACTGACTATCAACTTGTACTTCTTTCTATTAGTTTTACAGACCAAGTGTGGTACCCTCAGGCCTATATAAGGGGAGGACCGTGGTCGAACAGGGGGAGAGGAACATTAGTCCCACACACCGCACCACACCCAAGCTTAAGGATAGTTTAGAGAAAAGAAGGAAGAAGGAGACATGGGAGTGATCGGGCACTTTAGTTAGTACCCCGACCACCACTGGCCTCACCGCGACCACCACTTCTGTAACATGCAAGCATCGATACTCCACCAATTATATGGAATACCAACATAGGGCGTAGGATTTTACGCCAAGATGGCGGCATGAACCTGTATAAAATTCCTTGAGTTCATGCTTTTTCCATCTACCTTAGGGAGTTGATCCCCTGGCTGAACTCACAAATACATGGTATCCTAGGCCCCTGATGTCAGGAGAATGCTCTCCGACAACAACCGTGCCTCTTGGAAGAGGAAAAAAACGTGTTTTTCTGGTGGGTTTTTCCACGAGAGGCACATATTTGCTTCTCATGAAGGCACATATTTGGTTCCGTGAGAAGCACGGTTATGCCTATCGAAAGGGGGAAAAGTGAACAAAAACGTGTTTCTAGCTACAGTTTTTTTAGCGGTATTTTCCAACTTTTTTCTTTAAAAAAGTTTGTCAAAACCTATTGACACAGGATCTATTTTGAAAGATCTAGATGCGAGGAATCCAACGATGAAAATGGGTTCAAATTTGAATGCACTCTTAGACAAACATTTTGAAAAACGAATCTACGAAAAAAGAACTCTCAGGCTGCCACTTGTCAGCCCCTAAGGAGGTGGGAGTGACCTTTTGAATGGATACCCCTTAACTAGTGATTTCGGATATATAGTTGCGCCTGTATAGACATGTCCTTGTGTTACATATGGGCATAATCACCCACAACATCAGTCTGCCCATTAGAAGAAGTCGAAGTGTCATCGAGCGGGTATATGCATGCAGGGGCTATATCTCGCCTGTATTGATTCCTCGTAGGAATCACCTACGGGTGAGCTAATCTGACCAGACCATTAGGGGCAGTCACTCGCTTGCCTTCGTGCATCACTGTAGTTGTCGCTCGCTGTGCTCCGCGATTTTTCACTTCTTT
>NC_041390.1:7882179-7887210 GCF_002162155.2 Triticum dicoccoides | reverse complement strand
TCACTTGTTTTCTTTTGCTTCCTTTCCTTTCTTCATTCTATTTCGGTTTTCCTCGTCTATTCTTGGTTTTCTTCGGTTTCCTTTTCGTTTTCTATAAGTACTTTATCGATTTTCTTTGGGGTTTTCTTCTTTCTTGGATTTTCGTCAGGTTTTTTCAACACATTTATTCCTTTTTCGTATATAGGAGGAACATTTTATTATACTCTTTGATTTTTTATTAAATACATGATTATACTTTTGAATTATATGTTCTTCGTGTCTACGTTTCTATACACATTGTACATATTTTGTATACATTTAAAACCTTTTTCCATATGCATTTAAAATTAATAAATACATAATTTCACATTTCTTAATTGACATTTGCTTTTGAATAGGTGTTAACATTTTTTAATAGTCTTTGATTTTTTTTGAAGTATAAAAATCATGTTTTTTCCGTATGCAAACATTTTAATACATTTGTACAAAGATTTGTTTTGAAAATGTGATGAACACATTTGGAAAATGAAATTTATATGTTTTTAATGTATGAAACACTTTTTAGAAGTATGTGATAATTTATTTATATTATATAAACATTTTATAAAAATGGCATGTAGTGTTTTTATTACACGTGATTAACATTTTTCATGTACGTTAGAAACAGTTTCCTATAATCCGTGTACATTTCTTGAATTCACTAACATTTTCAAAAGAAAATTTGTAAAGTATTTCCTTAATAAATATGTTTATAATATTTTCGAAATATAAAAAAGGAAAAAAAATCATGTGTGACGTTCTCATTTTTTTTGAGACAATGTGTGACGTTCTCATGACATCAACTGGTAAGCAACTCATCACATCAACCGTGTTTAATGGGCGACCCAGTAGTGTCTCGGTGAGGCGACGCCAGCTAGTGTCCCGCAGCATGGGAGAAGTTTGTGAAATGTTCTCAAACATTCTTATCTGGTTTTTAGTGGCCCCGGAATTAGTTCTTTTTGGTGCTTTTGTACTGATTTCCATTTGTTGTTGTTTTTATCTTAGTTGCTTTATTTTTTTCATTTTTGTTTCTTTACCGTCTGTGTTTCTATTGCAATTCATTTTTGTTTCTTTACCACTTGTTTTAAGAATTTTTAATTTATAATAATTTTTTATAAAGTGATGAACATTTTCGAAATTAATAATATTTTCCAATTCATGAACATTCTGTTAATTTCTCAAGTTGTTATTATATTTGAGATTTTTTTCAAATTTATCAGCATTTTTCAATTTCTGAAATATTTTTTAAAACTCACTAATAACATTTAAATTCATGAATATTTAAAAAAATATTAATGACTATTTGTTTTTTTCAAATCCATGAACAATTTTCAAATTCTTGGTAGTATAGAGAACACTTGAGGGCGACGAGATTACAATCAAGTCCGACAACCTAACGACGACTACGAGCACTGTAGCGAGAGTGCCGCCATCATCGCCCTCCCGGGACTCGAGTCAGGCAAACTTTGTTGTTGTAGACACTCGGAAAGTCGTCGTGCTAAGGCCGTACATGTAACACCCTCGATGCGGCTATATCTCATACGTGTCGAAGCACGACTTAGAGGCATAACCGCATTGAAAGCAATGTCGCAAGTAAGGTAATCTTCACAACAACCCATGTAAATATATATAAAAGGGAAAATGATACATAGTTGACTTACACTCGCCACGTCACACAAATACATGAATAACATTACAATCATCCAACACACTCATGGTCCGACTATGGTACCAAAATAAAAAATCAACCCCAACATGCGACACGGTCCCCGATCGCCCCAACTGGGCACCACTACTGATCATCTGGGAAAGACACATAGCAACGGCGAGAGTCTTCATCGAACTCCCACTTGAGCTCAAGCGCATCATCTGGAACGGTATCATCGGTCCCTGCATCTGGTTTTGGAAGTAAACTGTGAGTCACGGGGACTCAGCAATCTCGTACCCTCGCGATCAAGACTATTTAAGCATATAGGTAAGACAAGGTAATATGTGGAGCTGCAGCAAGCGACTAGCATATATGGTGGCTAACCTGTTCGCAAAAGAGAGCGGGAAGAGAAGGCAAAGCACGAACGAAGAACTATGATCAAGAAGTGATCCTAGAACAACCTACGTCAAGCATTACTCCAACAGCGTGTTCACTTCCCAGACTCCGCCGAGAAGAGACCATCACGGTAACACACGCATTTGCTTCATTTTAATTAAGTTAAGTTTCATGTTATTTACAACCGGACATTAACAAATTCCCATCTGCCCATAACCGCGGGCACGGCTTTCGAAAGTTCAAATCCCTGCAGGGGAGTCCCAACTTAGCCCATCACAAGGTCTCATGGTCAACGAAGGATATTCCTTCTCCCGAGACATTCCGATCAGACTCGGCATCCCGGTTTTACAAGACATCCTCGACAATGGTAAAACAAGTCCAGCAACACCGCCCGAATGTGCCGACAAATCCCGATAGGAGCTGCACATATCTCGTTCTCAAGGCACACTCAGATGAGCGCTCCAAACAACTAAAACCAAACCTCGAGATTCCCCGAGGGGGCGCTGCACAAGGCTCTAGTTTGGACCAACACTCAGAGGAGCACTGGCCCAGGGGGGGGGGGTTAAATAAGATGACCCTCGGGATCCTAAAACCCAAGGGAAAAAGAGGCTAGGTGGCAAATGGTAAAACCAAGGTTGGGCATTGCTGGAGGAGTTTTATTCAAGGCGAACTGTCAAGGGGTTCCCGTTATAACCCAACCGCGTAAGGAACGCAAAATCCGGGAACATAACACCGATATGACGGAAACTAGGGCGGCAAGAGTGGAACAAAACACTAGGAAAAAGGCCGAGCCTTCCACCCTTACCAAGTATATAGGTGCATTAAGATAACAAGATAATATAGTGATATCCCAATAATAAACAATGTTCCAACAAGGAACGATCTCCAATCTTCACCTGCAACTAGCAACGTTGTAAGAGGGGCTGAGCAAAGCGGTAACATAGCCAATCAACGGTTTGCTAGGACATGGTGGGTTAGAGGTTTGACATGGCAATTTGGGAGGCATGATAAGCAAGTGGTAGGTATCATAGTATAAGCATAGCAAAAGAGCGAGCATCTAGCAAGCAAAGATAGAAGTGATTTCGAGGGTATGATCATCTTGCCTGCAAAGTTGTCAGAGTTGACTTGATCCTCGTAAGCAAACTCAACGGGCTCCTCGTTAGCGAACTCGTCTCCCGGCTCTACCCAAGCAAGAACAACAAGCAAACGGAACACAATCAATCACGTGCAATGCTCAAACAACATGATGCAAACATGGTATGCTATGCGGGATGCGGTATATGATGCATATGCAAGATTTGACAAGGAATGATTGAACCTGGCCTCAACTTGGAAATCAAAGAGTGCCACTAGAAAGGTGAGGTGATTTCGGTTGAAATCGATATAAAGAACACCGGAATCGGATACACGGTTTGGAAATGGCAAGCAAAACAAATATGGCACCGGTCTGCGATAATCAGCAAGTAGCCATCTAAATGCATCAAGATAATTATGCTACAACACTCAAACATGACAACAAAATATATGGAAGGGATCCACTCATGATGCTTGATAAAAGATGAACACTGAGCTACGGCCAATTCATCCATTAACAGGTTCAAACAAGCATGGAAAAAGTGCAAATGATAACAGGGTTCAGACTTAGTGAAATTAACACAAGTCTGGAATTTAACATCAGGTAGCACACTTTAGAGAATGAAAAGTACATGCTACGAACTTAACATGGCAAAGAAAGGCATGGCATGAAGCTACTCAAAGCACTTAACAAAAGTCCATTGGTGACCTTGAGCCAAAAGGGATCAAATAATACAATTGCAAGCATGTGAACATGGCAAAAACATAAACAGATCTCAGACTTAGTGAAAAACTGGAGCATGCAAAACAGTTAATGAGTAGGCATGTTCACGAGCTCGATGCACTCACTACAGATCATGACATGACAATCTAAGCATACACCCATCAAGAATACATGTTCTAGAAGCTAGACATGGCAAGAACGACAACATAGCATGCACGGATCAATAGCAACATCCTCGGCAAAATCGCTAACAAGTCAACAATCTGGCAGGATTCACGAAATAGCAAAAGTAGAGCGTGATTGACTCAAGCTAGGGTGCTCCATAAATGCAAACAAAGACATGGATGGATAGAGCACCACAATATTAACAAATCATCCTTACTGATCATCCTCAAAAGAGGCACGGATCACTAGGAAACAACATGAACATATGGCATTTCGACAAAATCAGGACAAGTACTTAGTGAAATTCAAAGTCCCTGAAAACAGCATTACCGATTACGCTACTTTGCAAGCTTGTGCTAGTCACCACACATATCACAAAAATACATGGTAAGCACCTCTGTAAAGATGGCATGGCATATAACAAAACTCATGTAGAGCTCAGGAGCATATCATGCACACATTAATCATGGAAAAAATGACAAATATCTATTTGATGAAACAGATCTGCCAAGTTTATCACATAGCCCTCTTCCAACAGCATTTTGGGCATGAATATGAGCTCCAATGACAATGATGCAATGAGATGAAATGATGTACTCGTTGAGACAAATATTTTGATATGCTACACACGCAAATCGGAGCTACGGATGCAAAGTTATAGCATGATGAATAATGCAAATTAGCTAGGGTTTCTCGGGGAAGAAGTCAACCGATCCAGATCTGGAGATCTACAGTAGCAACACTGTAGCAGGCGCGGAAAACGAGGATCATCGGCGTGGACGAACAGCGCGGCGGCCGGAGCTGAGGAAGCTCAACGGGGCGGCTCGCCGGCCGGAGAGGAAGGCGGCGGAGGGCGGCGGACGTCGGCGGCGAGGTGGCCGCGGATGCGACGGCCGGAGCGGCGGGCGCCGGTGGCCGGGGCGGCGCGCGCCGGCGACCGGGGCGGCAGACGTCGGTGGTGGGGCGGCGGCCGGTCGGCGAAGTCGGCGGCGGGGCTGGAGCGGCG
>NC_041390.1:7874429-7881585 GCF_002162155.2 Triticum dicoccoides | reverse complement strand
GGGAGGGCGCGACCCGGTGGTGCGGCGAGGAGGGCCGGCCTCGGGCCCGGCGGGTCGGAGGAGAGAGACGGCGGCGGAGGGACAGGTGGTGGGCTCATATTGGCGGTGGCGGTGCATCCGGGCGGTGACCGACATGTCCGGCCGTGCGGAGAGGAGCGGGACTAGGGTTAGGGTAGGATGATCCGCGAATTTCGGGAGATGAACTATATATAGGGGTAGAAGAGGCTAGGAAGCTCCAAATGGGGTGTGGTTTTCGGCCACGCGATCGTGATCGAACGCTCTAGATGATGGAAAGGTTTTTGGTGGGTTTTGGGCCAAATTGGAAGGGTGTTGGGATGCAACACAAACGAGGCCTTTTCGGTCCCTCGGTTAACCGTTGGAGTATCAAACGAAGTCCAAATGACACGAAACATGACAAGCGGTCTACCGGTAGTACACCAAGGCCGCATGGCAAGTCTCGGTCCAATCCGGAAATGTTTAACCCCCACACACGAAAAGAGGTAGAAAGGACCACCAGAGGATATAGGAGCACCGGAATGCAAAACGGACAACGGGGAAAATGCTCGGATGCATGAGACGAACACGTATGCAAATGCAATGCACACGATGACATGATATGAGATGCATGACAAAGGCAACAACACACGGAGACAAAAACCCGAACCCGAGGAAAAATAAAATAACTTAGCGCCGGAAACGGCAAGAGTTGGGATACATATAAGGTAAATTACATCCGGGGTGTTACAATACTCCACCACCACGAAAGGATCTTGTCCCGTGATCTAGAACTGGAAAAACACCGGGTACTCAGAACGGAGGTGATCCTCGCGTTCCCAGGTGGCTTCATGGTCGGAATGGTGTGACCACTTCACTTTGAGGAATTTGATTGACTTATTGCGAGTCTTGCGTTCGGTCTCTTCAAGAATAGCAACGGGGTGCTCACAATAAGAGAGGTCTTCTTGGAGATCAATGTCTTCGAAGTTGACGGTGCGTTCAGGGGTCTTGAAGCACTTGCGGAGCTGAGAGACATGGAACACGTCGTGCACGTTTGCAAAGTTTGAAGGAAGCTCGAGTTGATAGGCGAGATCGCCTCTCTTGCTGACGATCTTGAAAGGACCCACCTATCTAGGGGCAAGCTTCCCTTTGATACCGAAGCGACGAGTACCTTTCATTGGAGAGACGCGGAGGTAAACATGGGCTCTGATCTCGAAAGCCAAATCACGATGCTTACTATCATAGTAGCTCTTCTGGCGCAATTGCGCTGCTTTAAGGTTATCATGAATGACTTTGCACATCTCCTCTGCCTCTGTGATCAAGTCATTTCCAAGAAGTTGACGTTCACCGGTCTGTGACCAGTTAAGAGGAGTACGACACTTCCTGCCATAGAGAATTTCAAATAGGGCCTTGCCCGAACTTGCTTGAAAACTGTTGTTGTAGGAAAACTCGGCATATGGAAGACAACCTTCCCACTTCATACCGAAAGAGATAACGCAAGCCCTGAGCATATCTTCGAGAATCTGATTGACACGCTCGACTTGACCGCTAGTTTGAGGATGAAAAGCTGTGCTGAAACGGATGTTGGTGCCCATGGCCTTCTGAAAAGAATCCCAAAACTTGGAGGTAAAGATGCTGCCACGGTCTGAAGAAATCAACTGTGGAATGCCGTGCAGAGAGACAATTCGAGAGCTATAAAGCTTCGCCAATTGAGCTGCAGTGATAGACTCTTTGATAGGCAGGAAATGAGCCACTTTAGTGAGTTTGTCGATGACAACGAATATAGCATCATTGCCACGCTTGGACTTTGGAAACCCAGTCACGAAGTCCATCTCAATGTGGTCAAACTTCCATTCTGGAATGGAAATAGGTTGGAGGAGACCAGCTGGTCGTTGGTGTTCTGCCTTCACTCTTCTGCAGACATCACATTCATTCACGAACTGGGCAATCTCGCGCTTCATTCGAGTCCACCAATAAGCCTGCTTGAGGTCCTGGTACATCTTCGTACTCCCAGGGTGGATGGAGAGGAGAGAATTGTGAGCCTCATTCATAATGACTTTACGAAGGTCACCTTTAGGCACAACAATGCGATCCTCGAAGAAGAGAGTATCCTTGTCATCAAGGCGATAGCACTTGTACTTGGGTTGACTCTTGGCTCCCAATATTCACCTTCTTCACCATAGCATCAAGAAGTTGAGCCTTGCGAAACTGATATTCCAAAGTAGGAGAGACTTGAAGGTTGGCGAGGAAACCTTGAGGGACAACTTGCAGATTGATTTTGCAGAAAGCTTCACAAAGCTCGGGTTGGTAAGGCTTGAGAATCAAACTGTTGCAATAAGCCTTCCTACTCAAAGCGTCAGCAATAACATTGGCCTTGCCTGGAGTATATTCGATGCTCGGATTATACTCTTGAATCATTTCGACCCAACGAGTCTGCCTGAGGTTGAGATTAGGCTGAGTGAAGATGTACTTGAAACTCTTGTGGTCAGTGAAGATGTCCACTTTTCTTCCCAATAAGAGATGTCTCCAAGTCAAAAGAGCATGCACAACTGCCGCCAACTCGAGGTCATGAGTGGGGTAGTTCTTCTCGTTGGGCTTCAACTGGCGAGAAGTATAGGCCACAACTTTCTTCTCTTGCATCAACACTGCACCAAGACCTTGAAGAGAGGCATTGCAGAAGACCTCGAACGGTTTGGATTCATTAGGAGGAGTCAGAACTGGAGCAGTGACCAATTTCTCTTTCAGGGTGTTGAAAGAGATGTCACATTCAGGAGACCAAACATACTTGACGTGCTTCTGGAGAATGTTTGAAAGAGGCTTCGCGATCTTTGAAAAGTTCTCAACGAACCTTCGACAATAGCTTGCGAGACCAAGGAAGCTGCGGAGTTGGTTCACGTTCTGAGGTGGTTCCCAATTCACAATTGCAGACACCTTCTCAGGATTCACCGCAATGCCCTTGGCAGAGATGATATGCCCAAGATAGAGAACCTCATCGAGCCAAAACTCGCACTTTGAGAACTTGGCGTAGAACTGATGTTCTCTGAGCTTATCGAGCACCAAACGCAATTGCTTGGCATGATCTTCCTTGTTCTTCGAAAAGACCAGAATGTTATCGAGGCAGACCAAGATGAAGTCATTTGTGTAGGCGTTGAAGGTGAAGTTCATCATGCGAGAGAAAGTCGGCGGAGCGTTGACAAGTCCAAAAGACATGACAGTGTATTCATATGAACCATAGCTTGTTCTGAAAGCCGTCTTGGGAATATCTTGCTCACGAATTCGAATCTGGTGATAGCCCATACGGAGATCAAGCTTGGAGAATACTTGAGCACCTTTGAGTTGTTCAAACAGTTCGTTGATGTTGGGAAGTGGGTACTTGTTCTTTATAGTCTTCTTGTTCAATGGACGGTAGTCAACACAAAGTCGGTCTGTTCCATCCTTCTTCTTCACAAAAAGAACTCCACAACCCCACGGAGAAGAACTAGGTCGGATGAGACCCATTCGCTCTTGAATATCGAGTTGCTTCTTCAGCTCCTTCAACTCTTCAGGTCCAAGCTTGTAAGGACGTTTGCAAACAGGTTCCATGCCAGGCTCAAGATCGATGACGAATTCAACTAGCCGGTGGAAGCTCTTATGGAAAGACGTCTTGATATACGCAAACGACTGGAATTTGAGAGATGGCATCCAGTTCACCCTTCTCATTGAGAGAAAACAGATGGATGGTATCATCACGAGCGGCAAAGACAATTACATCCTCAAACGAATGAGTTAATTGAATCTGCCTGGCAGCACAATCAAGATGAGCCATGTGCTTAGAAAGCCAATCCATTCCAAGAATAAGATTGATATCCGAGTCGCCCAGAACAACAGGGGAAGCTAGAAATTTGTAGTCGCCCAACGTGATAGAAATATCCGGGACGCAGAAATTAGCTGTCATATGCTTGCCCGGTGAAACGATTTGCAAAGGTGTTTGCAAAAGTTGATAATCGCACTCATACTTTGAAGCAAAAGGTTTTGAAATGAAGCAATGCGATGCACCAGTGTCAAAAAGAACTTTTGCAGGAACATCGTTAATAGGAAGGTTACCCATGATGACATCTGACGAGTCCTCTGCCTGAGCTGCATTCATCAAGTTGACCTTGGAGTGCTTGGGGTTATGCTTGACCATAGCTGTACTTGCCGATCTCACAGGAGGAGGAGGAGGGAGACGCCTCTGATTGAAGCATTTGTTGGCATAGTGACCCTTCTGTTGGCACTTGTTGCACGTGTCCTCTGAAAGCAGACGGTGATACAGAGCACTCGATCTTGGAGCTTGAGATGAAGTCTTATTCTGAAAGCCAGGGTTGGGTGGGTGGGAAGATCCACTGCCACCTTTGCTCTTCTGCTGATAAGGCTGATGGAACGGAGGAGGAGGAAGCCAATACTTCTGCTGCTTAGCCACTTGAGTTGAGGAAGAAGGAGTAGCATCTCTGGCTCACTTCTTGGAAGCATCACACTTCAGTTGAGCAGTCTCTTGCTTCATTGCCATGTTGTAAAACTCATCGTACCTCTTGGGCTCAAAGAGAACGAGAGCTAGCTGGATTTCTTCTCTGAGACCACCCCTGAACTGGTATATCATGCTCTTCTCTTGAGGGACGTCCTGCTTAGCAAAATAGGCGAGCTTCTGAAACATCTTGTTGTACTCATAAACAGACATAGAGCCTTGCTTCAGGTTTTGGAATTCCTCACGCTTGCTTTCAACCACGCTCTGAGGAATATGATGAGCTTTGAAGTCTTGACGGAATTCATCCCAGGTAATCACTCGACCTTCTCTGGAATCTTTGTATTGCTGAAACCATTCTGCAACTTGGTCTTTGAGTTGGAAGGAAGCAAACTTGACAAAGTCCTCAGGCCTGACGTTACTGCACTCGAAATGCTTGCATATGTCCACGAGCCAATCATCAGCGTCTGTTGCCTCAACACAATTGCTGAAGGTCTTTGGCTGGTTAGCAAGGAACTGGTTGAGTGTAGCAAAGTGTTTCTGATTGTTGCCTTGGCCCTGGTTCCCTTGATTGCACTCTTGAAGAAGTTGCATGATCAGCTGCGTGTTTGCATTGGTAGCGGCCATCACAGCTTGCCATGCCTCCGGAGGTGGAGGTGGTGGTGGCGGATCAAGATTCGGAGTCGTGCGCGTTGGAGGAGCCATCCTGAAGAGGTTGACATCCATTAGCACATTGACAGACAAATATCGAAGCTGAATCAAACGAGTTGAAATTGTAACATATAGTCTTCACATCCGAACAAAATGAATGAATGCATTCCAATTGAAATGGTCACATATCCATAAATTGAGAAGCCACTTAGAATTGAGGTAGAAGAAAAACAACAAGGTACGGACCAAGAACGAATACTCGGTAAGGATCACCCAATCTCAAACCAAATATCCGCGGAAGAAGAACTAGAGCTACAAGAATTCCCACCTATGAAACTCCCGAACCATTCCGGTTATGCAATCAGGTGTTGGGGATATAGGGGAAGCATAATATCTCACCCAAATCTAGCAAATCCTACATCCAGCTGTATCCATCCTTCAACACATAACCGAGAAAAACTTCGGAAATCGTCTACCTCAACCTTCGAAAAGCATCCGTTATACAAGTTATGGCAATACTCCCGAACTCCCGCCCCAGTACTGGGTGGCGTCGAGGTTATCTCACCAACAACTGCATAAAAGAGATTTTCGATGTCGGCGAAACTCAGGTATTCCAGAATCTCAAAGATAAAATTGTGACGACAACACCACGGAGCTCAACTCCTCGGGACACTGCCACAACCCCTAAATGACAGGAGGCACCAAGAATAATGTTCTCGTCACAAATTCATCGGAACGATTCCAATATACCCGCATGATCCTAATTTTTTTAGTGAAATTTAAGAAGAGAAGAGTCAAAACTCTACGTCAGGATGCCTTACCAGAGCGATGAAGGGACTGGGGAGTAAAAAGAATTTCTAAACTCTCCGATACATAATTCCTAAATGACTCAAAACATTTTTCTAGACTCAACAACGCCAACGATTCGATCAAGCAGGGGGCTCCTAAGGTCGGGGAAGGCTATGATTACCAACTTGTAACGCCCTCGATGCGGCTATATCTCCTACGTGTCAAAGCACGACTTAGAGGCATAACCGCATTGGAAGCAATGTCGCAAGTAAGGTAATCTTCACAACAACCCATGTAAATATATATAAAAGGGGAAAGGATACATAGTTGGCTTACACTCGCCACGTCACACAAACACATGAATAACATTACAATCATCCAACACACTCATGGTCCGACTACGGTACCAAAATAAAAGATCAACCCCAACATGCGACACGGTCCCCGATCGCCCCAACTGAGCACCACTACTGATCATCTGGGAAAGACACATAGTAACGGCGAGAGTCTTCATCGAACTCCCACTTGAGCTCAAGCGCATCATCTGGAAAGGTATCATCGATCCCTGCATATGGTTTTGGAAGTAAACTGTGAGTCACGGGGACTCAGCAATCTCGCACCCTCGCGATCAAGACTATTTAAGCTTATAGGTAAGGCAAGGTAATATGTGGAGCTGCAACAAGCGACTAGCATATATGGTGGCTAACCTATTCGCAAAAGAGAGCCAGAAGAGAAGGCAAAGCACGAACGAAGAACTATGATCAAGAAGTGATCCTAGAACAACCTACGTCAAGCATGACTCCAACACCGTGTTCACTTCCCGGACTCCGCCGAAAAGAGACCATCACGGTAACACACGCGGTTGCTTCATTTTAATTAAGTTAAGTTTCATGTTATCTACAACCGGACATTAACAAATTCCCATCTGCCCATAACCGCGAGCACGGCTTCCGAAAGTTCAAATCCCTAGGGGAGTCCCAACTTAGCCCATCACAAGGTCTCACGGTCAACGAAGGATATTCCTTCTCCCGAGACATTTCGATCAGACTCGGCATCCCGGTTTTACAAGACATCCTCGACAATGGTAAAACAAGTCCAACAACACCGCCCGAATGTGCCGACAAATCCCGATAGGAACTGCACATATCTCATTCTCAGGGCACACTCAGATGAGCGCTCCATACAACTAAAACCAAACCTTGAGTTTCCCCGAGGGGGCACTGCACATGGCTCTAGTTTGGACCA
>NC_041390.1:7871935-7874203 GCF_002162155.2 Triticum dicoccoides | reverse complement strand
TAAATAAGATGACCCTCGGGCTCCGGAAACCCAAGGGAAAAAGAGGCTAGGTGGCAAATGGTCAAACCAAGGTTGGGCATTGCTGGAAGAGTTTTATTCAAGGCAAACTGTCAAGGGGTTCCCATTATAACCCAACCGCGTAAGGAACGCAAAATCCGGGAACATAACACCGATATGACGGAAACTAGGGCGGCAAGGGTGGAACAAAACACTAGGCAAAAGGCCGAGCCTTCCACCCTTTACCAAGTATATAGGTGCATTAAGATAACAAGATAATATAGTGATATCCCAATAATAAACAATATTCCAACAAGGAACGATCTCCAATCTTCACCTGCAACTAGCAACGCTATAAGAGGGGCTGAGCAAAGCGGTAACATAGCCAATCAATGGTTTGCTAGGACATGGTGGGTTAGAGGTTTGACATGGCAATTTGGGAGGCATGATAAGCAAGTGGTAGGTATCGTAGCATAGGCATAGCAAAAGAGCGAGCATCTAGCAAGTAAAGATAGAAGTGATTTCGAGGGTATGATCATCTTGCCTGCAAAGTTGTCAGAGTTGACTTGATCCTCGTAAGCAAACTCAACGGGCTCCTCGTTAGCGAACTCGTCTCCCGGCTCTACCCAAGCAAGAACAACAAGCAAACGGAACACAATCAATCACGTGCAATGCTCAAACAACATGATGCAAACATGGTATGCTATGCGGGATGCGGTATATGATGCATATGCAAGATTTGACAAGGAATGATTGAACCTGGCCTCAACATGGAAATCCAAGAGTGCCACTGAAAAGGTGAGGTAATTTCGGTTGAAATCGATATAAAGAACACCATAATCGGATGCACGGTTTGAAAATGGCAAGCAAAACAAATATGACACCGGTCTGCGATAATCAGCAAGTAGCCATCTAAATGCATCAAGATAATTATGCTACAACACTCAAACATGACAATAAAATATATGGAAGGGATCCACTCATGATGCTTGACAAAAGATGAACACTGAGCTACAACCAATTCATCCATTAACAGGTTCAAACAAGCATGGCAAAAGTGCAAATGATAACAGGGTTCAGACTTAGTGAAATTAACACAAGTCTGGAATTTAACATCAGGTAGCACACTTTAGAGAAAGAAAACTACATGCTACGAACTTAACATGGCAAAGAATGGCATGGCATGAAGCTACTCAAAGCACTTAACAAAAGTCCCTTGGTGACCTTGAGCCAAAAGGGATCAAATAATACAATTGCAAGCATGTGAACATGGCAAAAACGTAAACAGATCTCAGACAGTGAAAAACTGGAGCATGCAAAACAGTTAACGAGTAGGCATGTTCATGAGCTCGATGCACTCACTACAGATCATGACATGACAATCTAAGCATACACCCATCAAGAATACATGTCCTAGAAGCTAGACATGGCAAGAACGACAACATAGCATGCACGGATCAATAGCAACATCCTCGGCAAAATCGCTAACAAGTCAACAATCTCGCAGGATTCACGAAATAGCAAAAGTAGAGCGTGACTGACTCAAGCTAGGGTGCTCCATAAATGCAAACAAAGACATGGATGGATAGAGCACCACAATATTAACAAATCATCCTTACTGATCATCCTCAAAAGAGGTACGGATCACTAGGAAACAACATGAACATATGGCATACCGACAAAATCAGGACAAGTACTTAGTGAAATTCAAAGTCCCTGAAAACAGCATTACCGATTACGCTACTTTTCAAGCTTGTGCTAGTCACCACACATATCACAAAAATACATGGCAAGCACCTCTGTAAAGATGGCATGGCATATAACAAAACTCATGTAGAGCTCAGGAGCATATCATGCACACATTAATCATGGAAAAAATGACAAATATCTATTTGATGAAACAAATCTGCCAAGTTTATCACATAGCCCTCTTCCAACAGCATTTTGGGCATGAAGATGAGCTCCAATGAAAATGATGCAATGAGATGAAATGATGTACTCGTTGAGACAAACATTTTGATATGCTACACGCGCAAATCGGAGCTACGGATGCAAAGTTATAGCATGATGAATAATGCAAATTAGCTAGGGTTTCTCGGGGAAGAAGTCAACCGATCCAGATCTGGAGATCTACTGTAGCAACACTGTAGCAGGGCGCGGAAAACGAGGATCGTCGGCGTGGACGAACAGCGCGGCGGCCGGAGCTGAGGAAGCTCACCGGGGCGGCTCGCCGGCCGGAGAGGAAGGCGGCGGAGGGCGGCGGACGTCGGC
>NC_041390.1:7863998-7871181 GCF_002162155.2 Triticum dicoccoides | reverse complement strand
GGCGGCCGGTCGGCGAAGTCGGCGGCGGGGCTAGAGCGGCGTTGGGCGTGGGAGGGCGCGACCCGGCGGTGCGGCGAGGAGGGCCGGCCTCGGGCCCGGCGGGCCGGAGGAGAGAGACGGCGGCGGAGGGATAGGTGGCGGGCTCATATTGGCGGCGGCGGTGCATCCGGGCGGTGACCGACATGTCCGGCCACGCGGAGAGGAGCGGGACTAGGGTTAGGGTAGGATGATCCGCGAATTTCGGGAGATGAACTATATATAGGGGTAGAAGAGGCTAGGAAGCTCCAAATAGGGTGCGGTTTTTGGCCACGCGATCGTGATCGAACGCTCTAGATGATGGAATGGTTTTTGGTGGGTTTTGGGCCAAATTGGAAGGGTGTTGGGCTGCAACACAAACGAGACCTTTTCGGTCCCTCGGTTAACCATTAGAGTATCAAACGAAGTCCAAATGACACGAAACATGACAAGCGGTCTACCGGTAGTACACCAAGGCCGCATGGCAAGTCTCGGTCCAATCCGGAAATGTTTAACCCCCACACATGAAAAGAGGTAGAAAGGACCACCGGAGGAGATAGGAGCACCGGAATGCAAAACGGACAACGGGGAAAATGCTCGGATGCATGAGACGAACACGTATGCAAATGCAATGCACATGATGACATGATATGAGATGCATGACAAAGGCAACAACACACGGAGACAAAAACCCGAACCCGAGGAAAAATAAAATAACTTAGCGCCGGAAACGGCAAGAGTTGGGATACATATAAGGTAAATTACATCCGGGGTGTTACAACACTCCACCACTACGAAAGGATCTTGTCCCGTGATCTAGAACTGGAAAAACGCCGGGTACTTAGAACGGAGGTGATCCTCGCGTTCCCAGGTGGCTTCATGGTCGGAATGGTGTGACCACTTCACTTTGAGGAATTTGATTGACTTATTGCGAGTCTTGCGTTCGGTCTCTTCAAGAATAGCAATGGGGTGCTCACGATAAGAGAGGTCTTCTTGGAGATCAATGTCTTCGAAGTTGACGGTGCGTTCAGGGGTCTTGAAGCACTTGCGGAGCTGAGAGACATGGAACACGTCATGCACGTTTGCAAAGTTTGAAGGAAGCTCGAGTTGATAGGCGAGATCGACTCTCTTGCTGACGATCTTGAAAGGAGCCACGTATCTAGGGGCAAGCTTCCCTTTGATACCGAAGCGACGAGTACCTTTCATTGGAGAGACGCGGAGGTAAACATGGTCTCCGATCTCGAAAGCCAAATCACGATGCTTACTATCAATAGTAGCTCTTCTGGCGCGATTGCGCTGCTTTGAGGTTATCATGAATGACTTTGCACATCTCCTCTGCCTCTGTGATCAAGTCATTTCCAAGAAGTTGACGTTCACCAGTCTTTGACCAGTTAAGAGGAGTACGACACTTCCTGCCATAGAGAATTTCAAATGGGGCCTTGCCCGAACTTGCTTGAAAACTGTTGTTGTAGGAAAACTCGGCATATGGAAGACAATCTTCCCACTTCATACCGAAAGAGATAACGCAAGCCCTGAGCATATCTTCGAGAATCTCATTGACACGCTCGACTTGACCGCTAGTTTGAGGATGAAAAGCTGTGCTGAAACGGATGTTGGTGCCCATTGCCTTCTGAAAAGAATCCCAAAACTTGGAGGTAAAGATGCTGCCACGGTCTGAAGAAATCAACTGTGGAATGCCGTGCAGAGAGACAATCCGAGAGCTATAAAGCTTCGCCAATTGAGCTGCAGTGATAGACTCTTTGATAAGCAGGAAATGAGCCACTTTAGTGAGTTTGTCGATGACAACGAATATAGCATCATTGCCACGCTTGGACTTTGGAAACCCAGTCACGAAGTCCATCTCAATGTGGTCAAACTTCCATTCTGGAATGGAAAGAGGTTGGAGGAGACCAGCTGGTCGTTGGTGTTCTGCCTTCACTCTTCTGCAGACATCACATTCATTCACGAACTGGGCAATCTCGCGCTTCATTCGAGTCCACCAATAAGCCTGCTTGAGGTCCTGGTACATCTTCGTACTCCCAGGGTGGATGGAGAGGAGAGAATTGTGAGCCTCGTTCATAATGACTTTACGAAGGTCACCTTTAGGCACAACAATGTGATCCTCGAAGAAGAGAGTATCCTTGTCATCAAGGCGATAGCACTTGTACTTGGGTTGACTCTTGGCTCCCAATATTCACCTTCTTCACCATAGCATCAAGAAGTTGAGCCTCGCGAATCTGATCTTCCAAAGTAGGAGAGACTTGAAGGTTGGCGAGGAAACCTTGAGGGACAACTTGCAGATTGATTTTGCAGAAAGCTTCACAAAGCTCGGGTTGGTAAGGCTTGAGAATCAAACTGTTGCAATAAGCCTTCCTACTCAAAGCGTCAGCAATAACATTGGCCTTGCCTGGAGTATATTCGATGCTCGGATTATACTCTTGAATCATTTCGACCCAACGAGTCTGCCTGAGGTTGAGATTAGGCTGAGTGAAGATGTACTTGAAACTCTTGTGGTCAGTGAAGATGTCCACTTTTCTTCCCAATAAGAGATGTCTCCAAGTCAAAAGAGCATGCACAACTGCCGCCAACTCGAGGTCATGAGTGGGGTAGTTCTTCTCGTTGGGCTTCAACTGGCGAGAAGTATAGGCCACAACTTTCTTCTCTTGCATCAACACTGCACCAAGACCTTGAAGAGAGGCATCGCAGAAGACCTCGAACGGTTTGGATTCATCAGGAGGAGTCAGAACTGGAGCAGTGACTAATTTCTCTTTCAGGGTGTTGAAAGAGATGTCACATTCAGGAGGCCAAACATACTTGACGTGCTTCTGGAGAATGTTTGAAAGAGGCTTTGCGATCTTTGAAAAGTTCTCAGTGAACCTTCGACAATAGCTTGCGAGACCAAGGAAGCTGCGGAGTTGGTTCACGTTCTGAGGTGGTTCCCAATTCACACTTGCAGACACCTTCTGCGGATTCACCGCAATGCCCTTGGCAGAGATGATATGCCCAAGATAGAGAACCTCATCGAGCCAAAACTCGCACTTTGAGAACTTGGCGTAGAACTGATGTTCTCCGAGCTTATCGAGCACCAAACGCAATTGCTTGGCATGATCTTCCTTGTTCTTCGAAAAGGCCAGAATGTCATCGAGGTAGACCAAGACGAAGTCATTTGTGTAGGCGTTGAAGATGAAGTTCATCATGCGAGAGAAAGTCGGCGGAGCATTGACGAGGCCAAAAGACATGACAGTGTATTCATATGAACCATAGCTTGTTCTGAAAGCCGTCTTGGGAATATCTTGCTCACGAATTCGAATCTGGTGATAGCCCATACGGAGATCAAGCTTGGAGAATACTTGAGCACCTTTGAGTTGTTCAAACAGTTCGTTGATGTTGGGAAGTGGGTACTTGTTCTTTATAGTCTTCTTGTTCAATGGACGGTAGTCAACACAAAGTCGGTCCGTTCCATCCTTCTTCTTCACAAAAAGAACTCCACAACCCCATGGAGAAGAACTAGGTCGGATGAGACCCATTCGCTCTTGAATATCGAGTTGCTTCTTCAGCTCCTTCAACTCTTCAGGTCCAAGCTTGTAAGGACGTTTGCAAACAGGTTCCGTGCCAGGCTCAAGATCGATGACGAATTCAACTAGCCGGTGGAAGCTCTTATGGAAAGACGTCTTGATATACGCAAATGACTGGAATTTGAGAGATGGCATCCAGTTCACCCTTCTCATTGAGAGAAAACAGATGGATGGTATCATCATGAGCGGCAACGACAATTACATCCTCAAACGAATGAGTTAATTGAATCTGCCTGGCACCACAATCAAGATGAGCCATGTGCTTAGAAAGCCAATCCATTCCAAGAATAAGATCGATATCCGAGTCGCCCAGAACAATAGGAGAAGCTAGAAATTTGTAGTCGCCCAACGTGATAGAAATATCCGGGACGCAGAAATTAGCTGTCATATGCTTGCCCGGTGACACGATTTGCAAAGTTGTTTGCAAAAGTTGATAATCGCACTCATACTTTGAAGCAAAAGGTTTTGAAATGAAGCAATGCGATGCACCAGTGTCAAAAAGAACTTTTGCAGGAACATCGTTAATAGGAAGGTTACCCATGATGACATCTGACGAGTCCTCTGCCTGAGCTGCATTCATCAAGTTGACCTTGGCGTGCTTGGGGTTATGCTTGACCATAGCTGTACTTGCCGATCTCACAGGAGGAGGAGGAGGGAGACGCCTCTGATAGAAGCATTTGTTGGCGTAGTGACCCTTCTATTGGCACTTGTTGCACGTGTCCTCTGAAAGCGGACGGTGATACGGAGCACTCGATCTTGGAGCTTGAGATAAAGTCTTATTCTGAAAGCCAGGGTTGGGTGGGTGGGAAGATCCACTGCCACCTTTGCTCTTCTGCTGATAAGGCTGATGGAACGGAGGAGGAGGAAGCCAATACTTCTGCTGCTTAGCCACTTGAGTTGAGGAAGAAGGAGTAGCATCTCTGGCTCGCTTCTTGGAAGCATCACACTTCAGTTGAGCAGTCTCTTGCTTCATTGCCATGTTGTAAAACTCATCGTACCTCTTGGGCTCAAAGAAAAAGAGAGCTAGCTGGATTTCTTCTCTGAGACCACCCCTGAACCGGTATATCATGCTCTTCTCTTCAGGGACGTCCTGCTTAGCAAAACAGGCGAGCTTCTGAAACATCTTGTTGTACTCATAAACAGACATAGAGCCTTGCTTCAGGTTTCAGAATTCCTCATGCTTGCTTTCAACCACGCTCTGAGGAATATGATGAGCTTTGAAGTCTTGACGGAATTCATCCCAGGTAATCACTCGACCTCCTTTGGAATCTTTGTACTGCTGAAACCATTCTGCAGCTTGGTCTTTGAGTTGGAAGGAAGCGAACTTGACAAAGTCCTCAGGCCTGACGTTACTGCACTCGAAATGCTTGCATATGTCCACGAGCCAATCATCAGCGTCTGTTGCCTCAACACAATTGCTGAAGGTCTTTGGCTGGTTAGCAAGGAACTGGTTGAGTGTAGCAAAGTGATTCTGATTGTTGCCTTGGCCCTGGTTCCCTTGATTGCACTCTTGAAGAAGTTGCATGATCAGCTGCGTGTTTGCATTGGTAGCGGCCATCACAGCTTGACATGCCTCCGGAGGTGGAGGTGGTGGTGGCGGATCAAGATTCGGAGTCGTGCGCGTTGGAGGAGCCATCCTGAAGAGGTTGACATCCATTAGCACATTGACAGACAAATATCGAAGCTGAATCAAACGGGTTGAAATTGTAACATATAGTCTTCACATCCGAACAAAATGAATGAATGCATTCCAATTGAAATGGTCACATATCCATAAATTGAGAAGCCACTTAGAATTGAGGTAGAAGAAAAACAACAAGGTACGGACCAAGAACGAATACTCGGTAAGGATCACCCAGTCTCAAACCAAATATCCGCGGAAGAAGAACTAGAGCTACAAGAATACCCACCTATGAAACTCCCGAACCTTTCCGGTTATGCAATCAGGTGTTGGGGATATAGGGGAAGCATAATATCTCACCCAAATCTAGCAAATCCTACATCCATCTGTATCCATCCTTCAACACATAACCGAGAAAAACTTCGGAAATCGTCTACCTCAACCTTCGAAAAGCATCCGTTATACAAGTTATGGCAATACTCCCGAACTCCCGCCCCAGTACTGGGTGGCGTCGAGGTTATCTCACCAACAACTGCATAAAAGAGATTTTCGATGTCGGCGAAACTCAGGTATTCCAGAATCTCAACGATAAAATTGTGACGACAACACCTCGGAGCTCAACTCCTCGGGACACTGCCACAACCCCTAAATGACAGGAGGCACCAAGAACAATGTTCTCGTCACAAATTGATCGGAACGATTCCAATATACCCGCGTGATCCTAATTTTTTTAGTGAAATTTGAGAAGAGAAGAGTCAAAACTCTACGTCAGGATGCCTTACCAGAGCGATGAAGGGACTGGGGAGTAAAAAGAATTTCTAAACTCTTCGATATATAATTCCTAAATGACTCAAAACATTTTTCTAGACTCAACAATGCCAACGATTCGATCAAGCAGGGGGCTCCTAAGGTCGGGGAAGGCTATGATTACCAACTTGTAACGCCCTCGATGCGGCTATATCTCCTACGTGTCGAAGCACGACTTAGAGGCATAACCGCATTGGAAGCAATGTCGCAAGTAAGGTAATCTTCACAACAACCCATGTAAATATATATAAAAGGGGAAAGGATACATAGTTGGCTTACACTCACCACGTCACACAAATACATGAATAACATTACAATCATCCAACACACTCATGGTCCGATTACGGTACCAAAATAAAAGATCAACCCCAACATGCGACATGGTCCCCGATCGCCCCAATTGAGCACCACTACTGATCATCTGGGAAAGACACATAGTAACGGCGAGAGTCTTCATCGAACTCCCACTTGAGCTCAAGCACATCATCTGGAATGGTATCATCGGTCCCTGCATATGGTTTTGGAAGTAAACTGTGAGTCACGGGGACTCAGCAGTCTCGCACCCTCGCGATCAAGACTATTTAAGCTTATAGGTAAGCCAAGGTAATATGTGGAGCTGCAACAAGCGACTAGCATATATGGTGGCTAACCTATTCGCAAAAGAGAGCCAGAAGAGAAGGCAAAGCACGAACGAAGAACTATGATCAAGAAGTGATCCTAGAACAACCTACGTCAAGCATTACTCCAACACCGTGTTCACTTCCCGGACTTCGCCGAGAAGAGACCATCACGGTAACACACGCGGTTGCTTCATTTTAATTAAGTTAAGTTTCATGTTATCTACAACCGGACGTTAACAAATTCCCATCTGCCCATAACCGCGGGCACGGCTTTTGAAAGTTCAAATCCCTAGGGGAGTCCCAACTTAGCCCATCACAAGGTCTCACGGTCAACGAAGGATATTCCTTCTCCCGAGACATTCCGATCAGACTCGGCATCCCGGTTTTACAAGACATCCTCGACAATGGTAAAACAAGTCCAGCAACACCGCCCGAATGTGCCGACAAATCCCGATAGGAGCTGCACATATCTCATTCTCAGGGCACACTCAGATGAGCGCTCCATACAACTAAAACCAAACCTCGCGTTTCCCCGAGGGGGCGCT